>NW_023502110.1:0-172302 GCF_013396075.1 Fusarium subglutinans | reverse complement strand
GCTTGGGCTTGGGCTTGGGCTTGGGCTTGGGCTTGCCCTTGCTGCTGCTGTTGAGGCTGCTGCTGTTTCGCTTGTTGATGCTGCTGGTGAAGCTGCTGGTGTTGTTGCCCAGGGCTACCAGCCGCTTGACTTGCCTGCTGCTGTTGCTGTTGGCGAAGCAGCGCGGCGTATTGATGAGGGCTTGTTGTAGCGGCGATACTAGCAGCAAGCCCGCCTTGGCCGTTTGCCGTACCAGCAGCAGAGTTCATAGCAGTGCGCTGAGCCATCATAAGACGTGTCAGGTGCTCTGTTGCCATTTGGCGAATCTGATCAGGGGGTAGTGTCGGATTCTTAGTACGAAACTGGGCCTCGAGTTGAACAAGCTGAGCGGCAATGCTAGGAGGGAGCTGTGCTTGTGGTCGTGGGGCTATTGAGCCAGCAGGACCAGCCGGCATATGAAGGCCATTGGCCTGTGGTGAGCCTAGAGTACCGGAGTTGAACTGTGCCATCATAGCCTGTGCGTTATTTATGAAGTTCTGCTGGTTCATTGCATTGACCCCGTTGATGCCGTTAACGCCATTTCGCATGTTCAAGGGGGGACTCTGCTGAGAACCGTTTGCCCCTTGGCCAGGGGTGCCAGGGCCGCCTTGAGCGTGCTGCATCTGTGCCAGGCGCTGCTGGTCAGAGATGCGCTGGGCACGCATCATCAAGTTGACGTCAGGCTGAGGATTTGGCATGGGCATGCGGTTATGTTGTCCTTGCATTGCCTGCAATTGGGCTTGTTGCGCACTCGTCATCTGATTAGGTGGAACGAGCCCGCCAGGCATTTGAGATGGAGCACCCCCCATGCCATTGGTAGCAGGAGATTGCATGGGCATTCTAGGACGAGCTTGGCCGGCGGCGGCGGCGGCAACAGCAAGCTGATTAGGTACATTCAGTCGGCCAACACCATTCATGCCATTGGCTGCTGCTACAACGGCAGCGGTAGCAGCAGCTTGAGCTGCATTTTGACCAACCTGCGCAGCTCCGGGAGTGCCAGCCATCTGAGCTGGACCTTGAGCCCTAGCTTGCAAAGCAGCCTGAGAGAAAGGATGTCAGCTTTGTACTTCTGTTCTAATGTGTAGGACTTACTCGTCTTTGAGCTTCTTGCCTTGACGCATACAACGCCATCTTTTCTGCCAGGGCTTGGTCTCGCTCATGTCGCATGATGCTATAATCTCTCGGTGTCTTGATGGGGCGTTGTGATCCAGGATCATTGACCTTTTTATTGGCTGCATTCTGCGAAGCTGTGTGCTGTTGCTTCTGGGCAGCTGTCTCCCGTTTCTTCGCCAGTTTACGCATTGCGTCAAGAAGTGTGAGGTGCTTCTGATTCCGTCGTCTCTCAACTCTGACGGGAGTTGACGGAGGGCGTCTCCGTCCAGGAGTAACTGCGCCATTGGCTGGGTTAATCTGCTGTGCCACGAGCTGGTTTTGCTGTGCAATGAAATTCTGGGCCGCGGTGATACGTCCCGTGTAAGCTTTAAAATATTGAGTCTTGGACATATCAGCTGGAAGTCCTTCTAGAGAAATCCATCTCTCGAAACATTCCCACGGGGACCGTCTCTCAGCACCCGAAGTAAAGCGAGATTTGGGTGCCAACATGCTGGCAATAAGGGACCAGTTGTAAGAGTATTCCCGGACAAGATTTCTAAGTTCATCATCCTCGTTGATTGTCCACTGAGAGGGGCTTCTGCTTTCGAAGAAGCTCTGTAACGGCATCGGGTATTCAGAAGGTGGTCGGAACTGATGGCCAACATAGAGGCGATCACGAATGTGCTTCATCTCGGGGTTGAATAGGGCCACCTCATCGGTAGCTGGTGGTAGAGGAAGGCTGGGTGAAGGATCACTGCTGACAAAAGCAGGCTCCCCCTCGTCATCCGAATCCTCGTTCTGGTAATCATATCGGCTGCGCTTCCTTGGGGGGCCATCTGAAACCAACTTCATGTGCCCTTCAACATACTTGCTCAGTGGTAGAGCGGGCCGTCGCCAATGAGCATCAGGATCCCACTCAGGGCCTGTAAGGTCAAATTTGGGAACCTGGAGAGGCTTTCCAAACATGGGTAGCTCCTCCAGAAGTTGGTCTGCAGCAGCTGTTCGACGAAGTCCAAAGATAACGTCGTCATCTTGCAGAGAGAAGATGGCGGACGGTGCTATCGTCTCAGGAAAATCCTCAGTTAAGTCATCCAGATTGTCGATAGACTCGACATCTCCGCTTGAGATGAGATCAGGTGTGAGTTGATTTTCGCCCTCAACATCAGCCATCGAAACGTCAGGGGCAGGCTGTGTCTTCGGAGGTATCACAACAGAAACCTGCATCAGTTTTCGCTCTTCAGGGGTAGACTCATGCCATTCTGCGCAAGCATATGCAAGGTTTTTTGCAACAGCCCTTTTCCATTTGCGTTCTTCTCGGAAATCAGTTCGCATCCATTTCATTTCTTGGAGCATGACATCCCAGTGTGACGGGGGGCGTGTTGGCTCAGGGCAGCGCTTGGGTTGTCGTAGAGACCATTTGTCATGCTGCTGCAGGTGGTAAACCCGGCGCAGAACTTTACAAGCCTGGTGGTCCTGAATGGCAAGATTGGCATCGGGGGTAGTCACGGTCTTGTTGGCAGTGTACAAGATCTTTTCTATGGGCTGCATCCAGGAGGAGCTGCCAGCGAATCCCTGGACGAAGAGGGGAGTGTAGTAGTCCTCGGTCGGTATGATAGGATCACGCTGACTGGCCACTATCGACCGTTCATCTGCTTTCTTGGGTTGCTTTCCGAAAACAACAGTCGAAGGTTGGCTTCGTGACCTCTGCCTTTGATGAACAGAGATATGGCGATGTCTTAAGCTTGGAGATTTGGGTGTCGAAGTTAAGGGGGTTAATTGATTGTCCAGGGTTTTGTTGGTCGAAGTAGGCTCTAAAGATGGGGTTTGTCGAGGAGTTTCACCGACGATCTCGCTAACGGACTTTGGGCGCATGGCCCCCGAGGAAACTCTGGTAACGGCGCGCTCAACCTTTGGGGGGGATTCTTTGGGTGCCGACTCCACAGGTACAGTGGCAACATCAGAAATGGCGGCTGGCTTCGGTGTTGACGGGGCTTTCTCGGTAGCCTGTGTACTCCCATCTGATTTGACCTCTTGACTCTGACTTTGAGCTTCGACGGTTGCTTTGGGCTCAGGGATATCCACATCCATCTGCTCAGGGGGCTCCTCTTGACTGTCTGGAATCTCTTTAATGCCTGGCACTTCATCCGACTTCTCGAACGCGTTGACTCGTGCTATATCAATATCAGATTTAGCCTGAGCGCTGTCTTCTTTGACTTGTTCGTTAGCATTAGGTGCAGTCGGTTGAACAACGACATCATTGGCACCCGACATATCAACATCTTCCGAAACTGGCGTTGAAGTTACGGGTTTTGTTTGGTGACTAGCACTCGCTGCTGTTGCCGCTACCTCCGCCGCAACACTCGATCGTATAGATTCCTGCAGCAACTGAGCTTCAGCAGAGTCAGGGGGTGCTTCCAGCACTCGGTTTTGTATGTCTTGGTTCAAAGTAGCCTCAACATCATCACTTGATTCTTTCTCATCATCGTCTTTCTCATGGATCCCCTGGTCTACCTCATCTTCGGTCGGTTTCTCTTCAGCTGGCTCCGCAAACTGTGGTCCCTCGTGCTCCGGGCTTGTGTCCGTCGAAGCATCGTCGTGAACCGCGGGCGTAGTTGCGCTTTGTGCAGTTGAACCAGGTGAAGACAAGGCATCAGGCGCACGAGCGGGATCTGTGGGTGGCTTGACTGTCAACGCGGCACCTCTAGCATCAGATGAAGTACTGGGCCCTCGACTTGTTTTCTCCGTCGTTGATGCACCTGGCCCAATATTTTCTCCCTTTGTCCCCGATTCAAAAGTAACTTGAGGCTGACGTGGCGCAGGCAGGTCTGAGACCTCTGAGGCATTGGGTGTTTCCTCCACCTTCGATTTTAGATTTGCATGGATACCAGTAGCGATTTGGGTAATAGGACTGGTCGTCGAGGTCGGGTCTACAATCGCATCCTCAGGTAGGGGTACAGGTTGGCTTGTAGGTGTAGGGAGAGAGTTCGCTTTGTCGGTTGTAGCGGGATCTGTCGAAGGCGGAGGACTCGGCGTTCGTTTTGGAGGTGCATCGCCAACTTTGGGAGGTGAGTATGTTCCATTAGATTGTTCTTTGTCCTGCACATTCGCAGTCACAGGTTTGCTCGCATCCTCGAGTATCCGTTTCGGCGTGGGCTCGGGGGCAATGAATATGGCTTTTGCAAGAGACTTTTCCAAGAGTTCGAGCGAGATCGTTGGTCTCGCTGGGATGCTGGCTTCGTTGAACGTCTTGCCTCTGTATCCATGTTAGTACATTATATATATTGGCAGGCCGACACGCGCGCAAATCAATTTGGAAAAACGCGCAATAATATCGCAGGACGTACTGGATAATATCGTTGGCTTGCAAGAACTGCCATTCCGCTGGTGTTGTGGTCGGCGCGTCGGGGTTGGTCAGGACTGGGTGTGGGAGACCCTCGGACTGTGTCGCAACTGCGAACAGCTCGCGCAGCTTGCGCTTCCGCGACGTCACAATTGAACTGAGGCAAGTTAGCAGCCCGAAAAATATATCTTGACGATCGGAAAAATCGGCTCTTTCGTCTGAGCCCGTACTGACCTGCACTCATTGCGCTTTGTTTGAAGCAGCCTTGATAGATCGGCGGCTCCGACCTCAGTCATAGCATCGACGGCCGCGACATCCGTTTTTGGACGAAACGGACGTTGCAAGATAATATTCTTGAGCGCCTGAGATGAATACAGGTGTTCTATAGGATGAAAGACGCTGTTGTTGATTATTTTTGGGGTGTCGTTGTTGAAGGCGACGTCGCTGGAGGGCGTCAAAATTTCTGTCTCTGGGGAGACGATAACTGGGCGGTTTGTTGGTGGTTTACAGCTCAATGCGCTGAAAGCAGTGGAGCCTAGTTCGACCTTGTGTGCACGGGGGGGGGCGCTGGGCGCTGTAGGCTGGGGAAAGTGTCAGGGAGGGGAGGGGGGGATGTTGGTTAATGGCCCGGCTTAGGGGGGGCAATCAAATACCTAGGCGTCAGCGAATAGTGGGTGTCGAGCAAGTGGTGGGTGGGAGAAGGGAAGAGCAAGGTTTAGGATAAGGCCAAGATTAGAAAGAGGAGAGACAATTTGTTATCCCAGAAAATAAACCATGATTCGTGATCAACTGATAAAGCTAATAACAGATTTCCTTACGCTTGCGGCGCCAATACGCTAGTGTGCATAACGCTACCTTAGTGAACAGAAAGGGGGAATAGAATGGTAATGCACCCTTGTACATGTGCAGTACCAACCCAACCCAACCCAATTCAATTACGAGTATGCAGTTGAATCTAGCAGAAACCAAAGAGAGTGAGTGACGAGTCCTATACGTAACGTAACAAACTTACTGGATGTTCTTTTTTATCATGTCTATAGCAGTCATTTCATATAAATAAAATCCAAGTATAATAAATGGAAGCGCAAACCTAGAGCCTGTTCTTCTCTTATGATCATGATCACTCCGGGCTGAAATCTTCTTCTTCTTCTTCTTCTTCTTCTTCCTCCTCCTCCTCCTCCTCCTCCTCTCCTCCTAAATTCAGCCACTGGTCTTGGACTTGAAATAAATGGCAGCTATCCGACAAGTTCCGGAGGGGGAGGTCCTGGAAAGTCTCATAATACGGCACTTTATTTGCAATATGTAACATCATAGTTAGTACCTTGGTGAAAGCAGAAAACTTGAACATTAGAGATGTATCAATTTAAAAGCAAAAGACATTTCCTCATATGCAGGATATCACTCGCCTAGAAATATCTAATTCTCAATGACAATTATCTGTGATGTTTCCTGTTGGATGGGGTTATTTTATACATTGGTACAAATGATACACATGGTACAGAGGAAATGCAGAATTGTTAGTACAGGCTACGGCTGGAGGTGTATTGAACTGAGGTGCCTTGGGTGCTAGGAGGTAGGGAGGGGGAAAAAACTCAGGACTCAATCGCAAGAAACAAAAAGACTCAGGCAACTTAGCATACCTAAGGCTAGGGTGCCTTTTGCTGAGTTTATTCTGATACCCAATGTCAAGGTACCTTTTGCTGTTTTCTTCGGTTCTCTCCGAGGGATCAAGCACCGCCACAAATACGGCGCGCCACAGAGCAGATGGTGCCTGTGAGCTGACGTCTTCCAAAAATAATTCCATCTCTCCAAATGAACTAACACAGTTTCAAATCAAATTATCCGCCAAAATGTCCGACCAGAGCAAACCTCCGGCTCCGCGCATAGCAATCAAGTTCGGCGCTACGTCGAGCAATAACAACTCGAAGAAACCATCAAACCCAAATCCATCCTCATCGCTAGGGAAGCGACCACGACCTCACGCTTTGGGGGGCGCTTCCGACTCTGAGGATGATGATTATGAGCATCGAGGACGGCATGAGAAGATCACAGGCTTTGGAGTAGACGGAGCGGAGACGGAGCGTAAGACCAAAGACCCGAGGACGGAAAAGAAGGAATATGTTGTGGCTCGACAACCAAATCACGACTGGAGATCAGAGGCCAAAGCCCAGAGGAAGAGCAAGAGTTCGCTACCCGAGGAGGCGAGAGCTCAGCAAAACAATACAACCATCGAGACGGACCCTGCGGATCAGGACAAGGGAATCAAATGGGGTCTGACGGTTCAGGAAAAGACTGAGAACGCCAACAAGGATGTTGGATCAGAGTCTAAGGAGAAGCCCGTCTCCAATGATGACAACCAGAAAAAGCTACCGCCCAAACGAACAGCGGATGACGAAGCATTGGACGCTCTGCTAGGCAACAAGGAGGAGGACAAAAAGATCATCCTTCTAACCGAAGAGGACGTCCGCCGTCACGACATCCAAGGGGCAGGGGAGACCACGCTTGATGAGTATGAAGCCATGCCAGTGGAAGAATTCGGCGCAGCTCTTCTCCGCGGTATGGGTTGGGACGGGAAAACTCTCGATACAGTCAAGGAAGTCAAGCGACGTCCGAACCGACTCGGCCTTGGTGGTACGGAGCTCAAGGGGGAAGAGGACCTCGGCGGATGGAATCAGAGCGGAAAGAAGAACAGACGACCGCGCTTGGACGAGTATCGCCGAGAGGAGAGTAAACGAAAGGAGGGTCGCTCCCATGAGGACAGTTACAAGCGCGAGCGTGAACGCGAGAGGGATCGAGACAGCAGGCATGGACATCGTGACCGTGACCGTGACCGTGACCGTGATCGTGATCGAGACCGCGACCATGACCGTGATCGGAACAGGAACTACGACCGGCATCGGAGTCATCGAGACTATGATCGACGACGGTAAATCAAACAGTCGCGACTTCGCTATGAAGCCTTAAAACCGGCTTACCAACACGACACAATAATACCTCTGTCATCTGGGAAACGGGTCAATTCTTTCCAGAGATGCATTTTTACGTAGACCAAAAGTGATCACAACGCAGAAGAAAACAAGAAGAAGGACAAGAAGAAGGACAAAGGAGATACTCAGACATTGCACAAACATGTAAGAATGACGCTTTAATCACGAAATTATACAGTTCAATAACTAAGCTTACAGTGTGACTATAGTCTAAAACTGGATCCTTGGGTATATGATATGCGTTCAAAGACCACAGCAACCCAACGCCATGCACTTCCCCATGAGCAAATGATACTACCTTGCTGGCACGGTCAGTCTATCCATCTCAGCATTTCCTTCTTCTCCCCCGCCTGTCTTTGTGCTCTCCTCGGCATCAGCCAGCGATGTGAGGCGTTTTTCCTCCCTCGATTTCTTTGTCAAATTAAACGATCTCCGAATCGACATACTTCGGTTTCGCTCGGATTTTCCTCCATCACGACCTCGGTCTCGATCTGGGTCTACCACATCCTCTAAGGCCTTTCCCTGTTTGAGCGCTTCCAGAGATCTCTTGGCAACATCCACGTCTTCGAAAATGACATCCGTGTCGAGGAGAACTCGATCGATCTGCCCCGCTATGCCTCTTTGCTTCTCCAAATCCTGGATCTTCTCTCTCAACTCATCCATTATATGCCATCCCTCCATAACTTCCTTTTCTAACTGCTTTCGCTGGTCTTCTGGGAGCGCCATATACTCCCTCTGCCCATGGACAATCCGAGCCCGGCGGATGTATTTCTGGGGCGTCTTGGACCGCTCAGCCTGCTTCACAACGCCTTTGAGTGTGTATCCAATTGGGCCAACAATAGCAGAGAGGTTTTTGAGGACCAAGCCCGTCAATCCCATACCTGTACCCTTGACGAATCCAATTGGTCCATTTTCTTTTGCTCCACGGACCGGCAGGCGAACTACTCCAGTGAAGCCATCGTAGACTCCATACGCAAACTCATGCCGGGCCGCCCGGAGGCCAGAATGGAAGCCTGTCACTCGAATGGGACGACGTACTGTATTGTCGCCGTAGAGTCGAGGAGCATTGTGAAAGCCTTGGGCGAGTGCCATCGAGAGATCCACGGGCGCCTTTGCGATCGCAGTAGCTGTTCTTTCCACACCGCTCGCTATGTCGCCCACATACTGACCTCCGGTGTCCCCAACTGTCGTCTCAGTGTGCAAGGAGGCAGCATCCACTGGGTCATCAGAGTCAGCCGGGTTGTGTCGTGTTATGGTGTTGCCCGACTTCTTAGATTTCCTAGCATTCCTCTGATTCTTCTTCTTGCTGTTTGATCTTGTTCTTTTTGCCCAGTGGTAAGGAACGCTTGCAACGCCGTGAAATGCTTCACCGACTGTGCTAGCAATGGATCCGGCAATTCCTGTGACAGGTTCGCCGGGGCCTTCAAAGTCATTCCATTCCACATGCCTGAGAAGTCTCAGGCGCTTCCAGGTCAACAGACCGTTGTCCACTAGGATGTCGGCAGCCAAAGCACCCAATTTAATATTGGTGTTTTTCAACTCCCAAACGGCCGTGTGATCTTTGAGAAGTGAACATCGCAAGAGACTCGGGCTCCTTAGGTCCAGCTGTCTGTGAAACTCTTTGACGGCATTAACAGCGCCATCACCCTCCTCTGCGATTCGTTTGGCGATTGCTCCAGCAGCATCCCTTGCCTTTTCAGTAAGGCAAAATTCGATGCCTTCAGCAAGCTTTTCGGCATCCAGGTGTTTGTATGGCACTGGCTCCGGTCCAACATTTGCGTTGCTCACCATCTTACCCCAAAAGTTTTGGTCACCGAAGAAGGGAACGATCATTGTAGGCTTGCCACATTTGAGCGCAATGGCTGTTGTTCCGGCGCCTCCGTGAATGACGCATGCTTTGACTCTCGGGAAAAGCCAGTCATGAGGGGTGTTGTCAAGCATGAAGATATTCTCTGGAACATCGTCGCCACCAAGTCCACCCCAGCCCTTAGATACCAAGGCACGAACTCCAGCCAACTCGACAGCTTCGAAGATCATTTGTGTGAATTTGTCTGCATCATCAACAACAATCGATCCAAAACCAATGTAAATTGGAGTTTCCCCAGCTGCTAGAAATTCCTCCAGTTCCTTCGGTGGCTCAAAGGTTGAGGCTAAGTCAAGAAATACGAAGCCAGCCACATCAACCTCGCTTCCCCAGTCTTGTGGTTTCGGGACAAGACCCGGTGACCACAAGTATGTGAATGGCACATGCAGGCGATATGTTGCGCCTGGAGCCCAGAGGGTCGAGACAGGATCTAGAGCCAAAGTCTTGACACGAAATTCGTTGACCAGATCTCCCAGACCTTGCCATACCATCATCTCGACGAGGGGGTAAGATATGAAGTTTGTATATCCAGGATCCACATTAGAATTCTTGATGCTTGCCAAGGGGTGAGGAAAAGCTTGTGTAGGTGTGTAAGGAAAGGTAAACATCAAATGAACTGGAATACCAAGTGCTTCTGCACAGTGAATGTGGGCAAAGCTTGGGGGGTTGGCAATAATGACGTCCGCGACAAAGGGATCTTTTTCGCCCATCATCTTTAAGTTCTGGCGGTCCGATTCGTCATCTGTGGCATTGATGCATGCTCGCCAGAAACCATCAAACATGGTGGCCATTGCAGCTCGCCGTCTCCCAATATCTCCGGCCTTGACTGTCTCAAGTGTTGGGATCAGACCTGGATTCTTGACCATAAAAGCCATGAGCTCTGATGGATCACCCCCCACAGAGAAGAACTCCAGACCGGAATCTTTTTCGACAAATTCGCGAAACGCTGGATGCGTAGCAATGCGTACTCGGTGTCCATAATCCTCTTTCAAAACCTTGCCTATCTTCAAGAAGGGTTGGGCATCTCCTCGTGAGCCAATAACCATGATCACAATGTTTAAGCGTGCTTGAGGTCTGGGATCCGCAACAGCTGTCGAAGAAGATGACCGGCGTGGACTTTCGGGAATTTTGAGAGTTGACACCTTGTCCGCCCGTTCGGCCTTTGCGGGAGCGACCTTATTGACAGCTGCACCCAAAGCCTTAGTCAAGTATCCAGTGCCTGCAGTCTCGTTGACCGTGATGCGCAAACGACCATCCTTTTTGACCTTGCCGGATGTTTGGTAGTTCTGATTACCAATGTTGAAATGGCCGTATTTATTCTTATCCTGGCTCGCCTTCCCGCTTGCTTTCTCGCCTGCTTTCTTCTTGGGCTCACTATGATGAGATTCCTGCTGGCTGGTCTGCAGCTCATCCTCACCAGCCGATGCTACCGAGCTATCACTTGAGTTGAGCCTTGGATCCTCTGGTGCTTCCCAGATCGCCTTGTTCAAATATGAGGTGCCAGCTCTGGCTGGGCCAGGACGAAAGTAGGAACGGTGGTGATGATCGCGCCGTGGTTGCTCAGTCTGCCAGGACTTGGTCGGTCTTGGTCGACTCTTTTGGGCTGGTGACTTCTTGGGTGAGACTGAATCATCGGCCGATGACAGATGTGCAGGCTCTGACTTGACAGGTGTTTGCTTAACGCCGCCGCCAGGGTCGCTGTTGTCCTTTGGGCTTCGCGGCGACAACGGACTTTCGGGGGATTGTGTTGGGGGCGGGATAGGAGCAGGGTAGGCGACATCCCCATGAGCATCTGTGATTAGTGTTGTGGATGGTTGTCCATCGTCATTGTTGTGGTGTTGCTCTGATACTTCAAGTTTGAGCTTGTTGAGGTCTTCTTGTTGAGAATCCATGGCACTGTATGAGCATTTCCTTTCGCTTTCCAAATGTTTTGCAGTGTATTTATTGAGTTGTGCCAGAAGGAAAGTTGCTTGGTAAGAAACAATTGAACGGTATATCGCGAAGTCTGCTGTGACGAACTGGCGTCGTTGTTGTGTCACAGAAACTAGAGTAGTGCGTCGTTGGCGTTATGTTAGTTAGTTGCTACTGGAGTAATCGTGAATAGCAGCCCATGATTTACAAGCATGTAGAGTAGAAAGGGTGAGAGAAATGAAGAATCTGTGATCAGGGCCAAGGCAACCCGAAGTGTCATGAACAAATTTCCGAGCCGTCCCGTTCCATGAGGGAGGCGTCACGAGGTGACCTTATGGGCCTCTTTGATGTCCAATGTCAATGCTCTGTTCCCAAATTCTGGTTGAGAAAGATACAATGATGTCACTTGCCGTGTTATCCACAGCGGAACCCCTTGGCGTTCGGCGGTTTTAGCTGCTTTTGCTCCGCAAGACTAAGGCTAAAATAATTGATGGGGTCACACAAGGTCTCATTCAGAACAAGGAACAGGCGAACAATCGTCGATGATGCACCGCTAATTTAGTCCCCTCGGGACAGATGCCGCGTTTCAAGCTTCAAAAGGGCTGCATTTATGCTTATGCATTGCATCGCATCAAATCGTATCGTCAAGTAGGCGCCTACAAGATACTATAGGTCGGCACCTGGGTACGGTAATAGGTAGCAGGTCTTGTCTACGTGCTCTGGCACCAACCAGGTATAAATGCCTGCCAGCCAGCCTACTAACCTTAGTTGTGTAGCTCTAGCGAGTCAATGAGTTACACATCTCGATCTGGGCGTAAAGTAACCAATGTTGTAAGTTAAACTTTCCGGTTCTAATAAACTCAACCAGTAGTGGCATGTTCACGTAACCAATAACCTGACCAGCGATTGGTCATCGTCATCCGACTACCTAGTACAGTTTCTCAGCAATAATTGAGCAGGAGGGGGAACAAGTGCATTTTGCCCATCGAGGTGATTGTTGTCTGTCGTGGCCATAGCTGCGCGAACACAGTCACAGTAAACTGTAGGTACCTAGCGACAGAATTGCAGTTCCTAACTCAGGTAGTAGCAACACGGGATAGAAACAAGGCTAATTTCCTTGTGCTTCGTTTGCCTGAGTCGTTGCTTGGCTTAGACGGAGTGTATGCTCCGGGCAGCGTAGGCTATCTTGCACTACTCTATAACATCATTTCTGAACCCGGAATATCTTGTAAGACCTCGTGGAACTGACCTGGAGAGAACAGGTGATGTTTATTTCACTATACTAACATACTTATATTCATCTGAGTTCGTGTCGATTGAGTTTTTTGAGTCATAAACTCGAAGAGACCAGCCTTGACGAACATATTGAGGCTGGTCATAGCAAAGCAAAGTGCATAATGTAAACAATGACATATTTACATTTCTTAACCGGAAAACACTGCATACATCCTCATGTACTACGTATTTACAAATGCCGTACTCCAATAGACCCCACCTCAGCTACAACGCCGCTATAACCCATAGTCATCAAGCTCTACTGCAAGGGGATACGCTCGAGGGTATCTGTCAAGATGCCTAGCTGCATCGAAACCTCGTCGTCTTGCCCTTGTCCATCAACCTCCTTCTTATCTATTGCCTCTCTCAGGCGCTTGGCAGCTGCCAGTAAGGGGCCTGCGTATCGATGATCAACTGCCGCGGCCATTCCAGCAGGAACCAAGTGCTTGAAATCTTGACCACCAAATAAGAACAGAGCGAAGTTGGCAACCTGAAGGTGAAAGGGTGCGAACTGGACCCAAAACTCCCACAAGGCCTCCAAGTCTGTCTCAACGAGGGACTCAAGATCCTCAAAGAGGGTATACTGAAGTGTGTCCAGGCAGTCCGGATCGGCAAAGCGGCCCGTTGAGCCAGCCTTGCGGGCGGCAATGATCTCTTCGCGGAGCCATGTCACTGCACATGCTTTCAGTGACGAAAACATGCAGTTTTCCAACAAGTCCTCCAAAATACCCAATCTGTCTTCCTCGTGGGGATCTTCGTGGAGGATGTGACCCGCCAGCACAGTCGCTGCATTCCGTACCCGCAATGATGGATGGAAGACGGAAATAAGCGTAAGTAAATGATGGTACGACATGAAGGTTACGTCCTTATCGTCGGTCCCTTTAGGTCCAATAATGCGCTTCTGGTCGTGGAGCCACAGTGCAATGACTAACAAGGCCTCGACTGTTCCAGGGTTGCTCTCTATCTGCGTCTGAGGGTCATCTCCGAGGAATCGTTTGAGCAGATTGTGATGCTCAGGAAATATGTAAGCGTCGGGTTGTTCGTAGTCGGCATCAAAGATGTCTGATGCAAACATGCGATAAGCAGTCAAGCAAAGAAACCCACCAGTTGAGAGTTTGATGCCCTCAGGATTTTTGGGATCAGGCTCGACTTCAAGTGGATTCACAGAAAAGGGTGACTGCAAGGCCTTCTTGACCTCAGCTGACGGTAGCTTCGCTAGACCCAGATCACGAGCTACAGACTGAAAGAACGTTAGTGCCAAGATCTCTCCATTGGGAATTGCTACTTACAACCAACTGTCCTACCAAAGCATCTTTGGCTTGGAGCTCATCGACCTGCTTGAAAGCTTGCAACATAGTAGGTTTCCCTGGCACGATCCTCTCCGGGTTGTAATACTCCAAGTGCCGTGCCGCCCACTCAAGCCTATTTGAGTTGACATATGCTTCGAGGATACTCGTAACAAATGACTGTAAGAGGCGCGATACTAGTTCAGCCTCACCCTCGGCGGCCTGACCTGCATCTGCCTCAGGATCGGGTGCGCTCTTGGAGATGTCGCTGTCTTGAAATGGTGTTTCAAGCTTGGTGCTGGACTGGCGAGTGGGCAGCGGTGGTCGCTTTCTGCCAGAAAGAGACCGCGCGAGATCAATAACTGCGGCTGTAGTCTCGGCACCCTGGGGGTTGTATGCCCGATAAACTGTCTGCAGTGTCGTATGTAGGAATCGTGATGGCGCCTTGACCTGCAGTCTTCTATGGAGGATGCCCAGCATGCCCACCAGAGTAATGAAATTTGCGCTCGCAGAGGCATCGCCGGCCTCAGAAAATTCGGCCTTGGAGTCAAGCACTTCAAGCACCTTGATAATGACCTCGCGGGGGTTCCCAAGGCGAGCAACGGTCTCGAGACAACCTTGGCTACCATGGATGGAGATCAGCATCTCCACGAGATCCCAACCAATATCGCGCGTAAGCTCAGCATCTTCGAGAATCTCCTCTAAAGTTGGAAGAACTTCGGGGGATAGATTCGTTTCGACTATGGTGAGGTATGTCAAGGCGTCTGTGGCGGGGGGCCGAGTCTCCTTGAGTCTTGTAATAGCTTCGTCGACGGACACCATGATGCTGAATGAATAACAACTGTGCTGTGTTCTTTCCCGATAATACTATACAGTGATCGATCGTATTCGTCTTGTGTATTGACCAGTTCGATTGAAACGGTCCGGGAGGTTTGACAAGCTATACCTAGGTAGTCACTGAGGGGTCGATTGTTCGGCTCGTGACAGGTCTAGCGTGGTGAAGACAGCACAAGAAGTGAATGATGTTGGGGTCGCAAGAAAGATTGAGAAAAGCAAGTCAATGAGAGAAATAACCGAAAGGGGTAAACCTCCCCGGATCGATCTGCAGCTTCTTTGTGATCTCGTTGAGATGAGATTGATGAAGGAACACAAAATGAAAGCCAAACATGCGATGAGGGGTGACGAGGAGCCTTTAGTGGAGACCCTTCCCACTTAGCGCGGGACACTTTCGTCATCACGCTTTTAGACATGAGCTTGTTTTCCACTCAATTTGGAGGCTCAAGACAGCAACGCCACTAGGTACTTACCTACACACTCTGATTCAAGTGTGTATAAATGAGGCCCTGGTTTTTGACGGTCATGTCTAGACTGATGGACTTCTGAGAACATCCAACTGAGCTTCTGCCTACCCAGATAGTCTCTTTGTGACCTGGCTAAGTAAGCCAATACCAGTAATACATATTACCTACCTACAAAACGAGGCGCTTGATGTGCTACAGGGGTCAATCTTTGATCCTTCCATCGCCAAGCCTTCACCAGCTCACCGTAACTACCTTACTAAAGTTCCATGTCGGCATCGTTCGTTAGTGTCTAACTTACCCTCTGTAAGGTAGCTTTGATATGAATTGGTGGTAATCAATAAACATGGCGAAGCAACATTCTAGTAAAGCAATCCATGATATTAGCTAACATGTCAATTAAGGGATAACCTAAAGGGTTATAAATATACTTTGCAAATACCTTACACAGCAGCCCCCTGACCTTTTCGTTTTCGCTTGAGCGCCCCTCAAACCCATCCTCAGACCCCCAACCAGCACTAAACACCAGACCCAGACCCAGATGCAATCATACATATTCATACAACCAAATAGACGTCTCCGCGTGAGTAACTATAATACATCGCCAACTAAAGTGTACAGAAGAAATATACAACTACGCTCTCCTGAGTTGCCTCAAGGGCGTGGGTGGTTTTACATCCTCGAGTTTTGGCTCCAGCTCTTGCCTGAGTATTTCGGCCATGTCATTTTTCTGCTCTCGTAGGCATTGGGTTTGACTCTCAGGGCCTCCGATACAGAGACAGGTTCGTCCATGGGGACCAGTCTCGGGTATGCTCTGTAAGGTAACACGCTCTTCAATTCTCTCCTGCTCAACGGCTTGTCTTTCTTCGGCGCTGCAGCTAGTTTGGCTTTCTGGACGTCTTTGACAATCTCTCGAAGTTCTGCGTCGTCACTGACGATTTGGGCCTTGAGGAAGGGGATTGACTCTTGCGCTGACTCCTGGATACCCTGCATAATAGGCACTCGGGGGGTATAATCGATCCGATCCAGTCTGGGAGCATACTTTGCATCCGGAACGATATCAGGATCTAGTCTTGCAATTTCTCCCTTCTCCAGAAGTGAGCTAATATCGATACTTTCTCCAGGGGAAATAGGGGTTGGGTGGCTCGGCGTGACGCACTCCATGTCCACTTCTTTGCGCAACACATGGTCAATGTCCACAGCAGAGAAATAAGCACATGACTGAGGAAGGTCCTCAATGCCAACCTGTTGAGAGAACATGGCACGGGTCCATAGGTTGGCAACCTGCAGAGCAAGCGCAGTGCGGTACTTGTCCGTATCCTTGACTAGATAGCGAATTTCGTCGTGAACTGTGATAGCAAGTCGAGCGTCAATGTTGAACCTGCGGATCAGGTAGTCCATGGAAACGATGAGCAGATGGAGGTAGTCAACACCTGATGATTGGATAGCCCAGTTGATTCTTGATGTTAGATAACCACCTTTACTGATGTATCGTCCCATGAGAGCTTCAGTGATGCCGGCTCCCAATACTGGCGTCCTTGCCTTGTCTTGCTCGGCGAATTCTTCCAGCTTGTTAAAGACAAACGACTCGGTGCCGCCCCGCCAAAAGGGTCGTTTGTAGAGCACCTTGCGGTTGGTCTTGGTGCCTTTAGTATTTGCATATAGTTTCGAAGCCGTCTCCAATGTCTCCTTTTCCGACAGATTGGGGTTAAATTGCCGCAACAAAGTCGCTGCGAACTTCAGACCAGCGCCATAGATTCGACCATAATTGAAAACTTTGGCATCGTTTCTGGTAATGCCAAGAATCGAAGCGGTTCGCGAATGAAGATCGGTGCCGGCAGCCTTTGTGCCTTCCAAGGTCATGAACCCAACAGCATTTCCGCCGTGAAGCTTGAAGGTTGCGTCGCCGACAAGGCTGGCAATCCAAAGCTCCTCTGAATCAACATCTGCTCCCACAAAGCAGTAGCCTTCAGGCGCCTTTACCATTGCCTTGAGCTCAGAGCCCACACGATTCTTCTTGGCATTACTAGCAGTAAGCCAGGTATTCTCGACTGCTCTGCGAGTTATAGTACCCATTGGAATGATTTGTGGCAGGATAAAGCCGTTAGCATTGGCCTCCCCGCCGTTGTGCCCAGTCTCAGCTTGCATGCCTTGATGCGAAAGGTCATCTTGATAGACAACCATTTGAGATTTGATGCGATCCCTCGCACTGATCCAATAAGAACATGATGCGTTCATTTCCAAAGCCCCCTTAGCATACGAGTACTCAGAAGACAAAACGCCGCTCTCAAAGTAAGCCAAATAGCCCTTTGCCATTGGATTCGCACAGCGAGCCGTCGGGCCATCCTTATGAGGGAGTTTGAAGTAGGTATGGGCATGGTCGTCACGTAAATGGATCTCTTTCTCGTCGAATTTGCATTCGATCATTTGTTTGGCTGTATATTTCGAGGCTTCCGCTCGTGGTACGCGAAATGTCCAACCATATTTGTCAGACCAGAACAGCGGGTGCCCGTCCCAAGCCAGTCTTAGTAGCAGAGGAGCGATTCGCGTTCGAACAGTGATGTTGATAGGGGCATCGTTGGATTGAAAGAGGTCCTTGTACCACTTGGGCATACCCGGTTTCTTCTGTCTAGCTGCAGGTCTGGGGGGATCGTTCTTCCGCTTGCCTTTGACCATTTTGATCTCTTGACCTGACCAGTCGAGTTGCTGCATCCAGGGGTCGTTTGTGTACGCCTCTGGCTCGCCCTTGATCTCCAACGCTTTATCAGTAAGACCAACAAGCCGTTCCTCAACGGCATCATTGAGCTTGTGGTATGTAGCTTCGGCATTGGTGATATACGCATCCCACGACTTATCAACCGGAAGAATGACGGACGAAAGGTGCCGAAGGGCTGCGAAACTGACGGGGTGTGGACAGGTCTCTAGGAAGTTGGGGAGAACAATCTGGTAAATACGATGAGTGACTGACACGTCGGCAGCGCAATAGTCTAGAAGTTGGTCTAGTCTCTCCAGGATCTTTTCCCGGTCCAATTCGCTAAAGTCGTCACGAAGAGCTTTGTCAATCGAAATATTGAGGTGAAACTTGGCGACATCACGGAGAGAGTTGACGGAACTTCGTTCAACCCAGAGCTCTTCTTCATCATGCATGCCGCTGGTCATCAATACCGCTAAATCATGATCCGGAGTCTTGCTCGCAACTTGATCCCGTAGTTCCCGATTCTTTTTATGTCTCATCCAGGTAGGTCGTTGTTGAGAGCACATACCGTTTACAGCGACATGGAGCGACATTGTGTCGAGAAAGGCACTTCGAGTCTGCTTGACACTATACTCCTCCAACACCCGCGCTCGGTCGAAGCCAACGTTGTGCCCGACAATAATCTTGGCCTTATTCGGGTCGCCTAATGGAATCAATTGTCGATCATTGGTGGTCTCCATTAACAGCCACGGCGACAGCCACGCATACCAGGCAGTCGGACTGGAAGCGCAGGCCATCACAGCAAAGGGGCTAACTTTCCACATAACTTCAGTGTCAAACGACAGCATTTCCTCATCAGGCGCCTCGACTTTTTCGGTCTGGCCATCGGGGTAATATTTCGTCCAACCGCTTTGATGTATCCATTTTCGAGGCTTTGGTGGTGGATTGGCGCGGGCGAACTCTTTTGCATATGCCAGATACGGCTCGGCGCAATCCAGTCCGAGTTTGTGAAAATGCTCGTCAAGTGTGCGCCCTTGGAGAGGGGGAAGATCGAAAGCTATGGGTTCGGATTTATCGGTGTTCTTTCCAAGCAAGTCATGGCGCCTTAGATGGTCTCTTGATAACTCGACTAGCTCTTGTGGTGGAGGTTTGACACCATCAGGGAAAATCTGGTCAAATATGTGAGAGCTGAGTTGCTGGACGCCTATCTCGTTATATCGGGCTTCAGAGGGCACTGCAATAAAGTTAGTTTGGTAGGGTTGTGAATGATCCATGTCTTCATACGTGCAAGTGTGCCCTTTGGGTTCGATTTGACATTGTCGGCGACAGCAGCCAGCCATCGGACATGAGCGCGCAAAGCATGACGGCGAAAAGCCTGGTGTCGAGCAATTCGGATGAAGCTGGGCGTCGAACCGCGCAACGGCTGAGCAGCAGCCGGTATGAGCATGATTAGGTGCAGCAAGATGGCATCACGGCTTCTGATACTGTAGTTGATCCGCTAGGATGTATCGGTAGTGTTTCGTCTATATCCGGGCTGTGGTTTGACAGAAGCAAGATAGCCCTAGATCATGGAGGCCAGGATGATGAATTTGGCATTTGGATGAATCTTGACCAAATTAGTGAGGTGACACCCCTGTTAAGTGGATGACGCCGTGCATTTTTGGTGGGTCTTTTCCATGTGCTTCAGATACCTAGTAGTGGGGAATGAGATAAAGATGGAGGGGCATGGTTTGAGGCAAGCTTGCAAGCAAGGTTAGTAGGTAGGGTTTGTGATAGAAGAGATATGGTAGAATACATCCGTGATAACGGATGGTGTCTTGAAGTAGAAGATAGTGGCCAAAAAAGGTTGCATGTGGTGATTTGCTACTGTACAAATGTTGTACATGTTTCAATTTTCTGTCCTCCAATCTACTAACCTATGCATTACCTGGTAGTATGGGGCGAACGAAAAGTTATGCCTAGGTACTTACATAGTTAGGTAGACTTTGGTACTGGCTTCAACGTCCTTGAAGATAAGTACCTATGGGTATTGTATACAGAGCCCAGAATCGTTACTCAAGAGGGCTTGTCTGCAAATGGGAGATATGAATATCGTAGGATGAATGCTTATGTATTTTCATGCTGTCTTATAGTTAAACAATACCGTGGTAAAGCTCACATCAGGACCATCCACAATACTTTGAAAACGCCCTTCCGACCTACCCTTGTGTCATCAAGATGAATGCGTATTAGCTTTAAAGCCATGATATGAAACTAAGCACTAGAGGCAATCCCCGATCATCCCTTGAAGGATTCCCTAGTTCAGCTATAGGCAATAGGTTCCTGTATGTTGAAAAGAGTTTTGGTGGCGTCTGGACTCGTGTATCCCGCCACACAAAGCAGATGGACATTGTCATGAATACGATTTGCAACACAGAGCAACAGTAGTTGTTGAGTTGTGTTGAATGGAAACATCGATTTGAGCAAACTCTGGTATCACTTGCGTATGGAATGTATCTTCGAGGCCTATTGCGATATGCATCATGCAGGGACCCGAACTTATCCAAGGCAAACGCGAACGCCATCATCCGTGTGATGGTGGAATGATGACACTAGCAAAAAGTTGTATATCCGAGTCTTGATATCTGATGATATCACCAAAGTCGGGTGCCTTGTGACTGTGGCTGTCAACAGTCAAATCGACTGCAGTTTCGTTGGAGGTTGGGTTAAGTGGACAAAGAGAGGGAATGAATGATGTTTGCTTTGCTACCAGAGTCCATAACTTAGTACTCTGTAGACAACAGTGAGAGGGTAAGATAAGGTTAGGTACATACTTACTTAGGTAGTCAGGTAGGTATTAATTCAGGGTTGCTCAACAGGCATGGATGTTTTCTGGTAATAAGAGGCTTCCTGCTGGTACACAGTAGAGCCGAGACCCCTCGTTGGCTCACGCTCACTTACATTCACATCAGCTCGGCTCAGATCCCGCAGCCGGTTATTTGAGTTCGGTTGAGTTATTATGTGTGTTTATATGGATGTTATTTCTCATACTGTCTATTTTTCGTGTCCCCGACTTCTTTACCCTTCCATACTCAGCCCTTTGCGATACAAAGAGCCCTTGTTACTCTCCCTGCTCTTGATATATCGCGCGTCTTTGTGTCCTTTGTACATATTGACCTGGGCTGTTTCATCCCTTCTTCTTCTCTCAGTCAGCCAAGCTTCTGGTTCCAAATCACATCCGATTTGTACCGCCCGAGTCCAAGCTCAACCCTGCCCAGGACCAAGGCGGCCCGCCCAAAGCCAGGCCGGGTTCAGTGGATGGTTTAAAGAGTGGTGCATCTCCACGCTATTTGTACCATTTCTTCCCTCCCCGTGACATTGACGCCCACCAACAATGGAACAAGAATTCTTGTATATGGATTCTCTACTCTCCTATATGTTGCAAGGTTAGAAATTCAGAAACCATTTTCACTTCTCTACCTACTACTATTTTGGACACTACCTATTTCCTTGCCTTGCCTTGCCTTGCCTTTGTCTCTTCTTGCTTCTGCCACGCTCTAGCCGAATCCAATGTCCCCACGTATTCCACGGTAGCAAGTCAACTCCTGACGTTCCTTTGTAACCGATTGAAATAGGCAACACGGACTTGTTTTTGAACTCGGCAAACGACTATTACTCTCCTCCGATAACAATCTCCATGTCAACCACTACGAGGATAGTGTCACCTCCTGCTTTTGCTGGAGCTGGAGCTGGAGCTCCACACTCAAATACACAACCGCGTTCGCGTTCTCAGAGGACAATCGGCTTGGAGATTGATCGAATCAGTGCCAGTGGCAGCACCAATGCCAATGCCAATGCCAGTGGCAGCAGTGGCAATACCAGCAGCAGAAGCAGTAGTGGTGGTGGTGCGAGCCGCTCCCACATTCGCCAGACAACAACATCATCGTCTTTACCTCTAACGTACTTCTCTTTGCCACCATTGACTTCCACTTCTCGCCTCCGTACTTATCGAACTCCAAGCCCGTTAACAACCACCCAACGGCCGAGGCCCTCCCAATCCCCTCCACCCCAGAACACCCAAGCATCACCTTGGGGAGAACCAGCGAGCGCATCATCAACACACATCGAGCTTCCGCCAATAGGTTCCTGGGAAAATGATCACCCCGAGTCTTTGCATAACGCCGATTTAGAGAACTCACTCCTCGCTTCCGAAATCGAAGATAATTTCCTCGCCGACCTTGCCGATGGTGATTTTTCATCGCCCTCATCGTACCCACCGTTCACGAACCCCGATTCACGGCCGAGTCAGTCTCATAGCGTAAGCCTTCACTCAACCGTTCAGGCTTCCACGCCGCATCGTGCATTCCGCAACACCACCGCATCCACCAACGCCACTACAAATACAACGGCCCGAGAATTATCGTCCACCAACTGCATCCTCCACCCTTTCGGCCCTGAGCGAACAACAACCCAGCTCTCCTCGGCTAGCAACTCTGCCGGCGAATCTCAAGCATCGCTGCCTGTTTTCGACTCTCTCGAGGAGAACGACTTCTTCTTTGACAGTCCGGCAAGCTCCTTCTCCGAAGCTATGCCACCCGCAACCCGGCGTAGTACCACAGCTGCGGCTGCTCGAACTGGTTCAGCGCACGTGAGTAAGCGACGACGAACATCGACGACGGCTGCACCCGCGGCCCCGCGGCCCACGTCGAGACAGAGAAAGTCACCTGCAGCCAGAAAAGACATGGATGTTGAAGAACTATTCGGCACAAGCCCTACTCGTTCTCCCATCGACGTTGAAGCCAAACCCGAATTCGACACCATCGATCTGACCGAGACCAACGAAGTGTTCGAGGAAGTCCGAAAGCCAGAAAAGGATGATCGCGTCAAGCTTGCTGCCTTTCAATGTGTCATTTGCATGGACGACTGCTCTAACCTCACAGTAACACATTGTGGTAAGTGATTTCGCTTCTGGTTCCGAAGATTCATGTAAGATTCTCACATAACCCCAGGTCATCTATATTGCGCTTCTTGTTTGCACCAGTCTCTTCATGTCGACGTCACCAAAGGGAAGTGTCCCATGTGCCGCCAAAGACTTGAAATTAAGCCTCGAGAGAGCTATAACAGCAAGACCAAGGGATACTGGCCTCTTGAACTGAAGCTCATGACTGCCACACGGAAAGGAAAGCGTAAGGCCAATACGCTGTCTTGATTTGATCGACAACTATCTACAACGGGCGAATGGCTGCGATTCTCTGAACAGCTGAGCGCTTGGTTCAGAGTTTGATGGCTGACTCCAATGCACCTTCGTTGTTGCTACGTGGCACTCCGTTTAATCGGCATCCGTGGATTAGTACTTGGAGCTTGTCACAGGTACAGGACTGTGCTAACCGCCACACGCCTTCGTGGCTTATATATTGTTTTCTTCTTTAATGTTACGGTGGGCGGGTCACTTTGGGGCGTCAGATAAAGATACCCAGCATTTACATGGATAAGGGGAACAAAGGACTGCATTGATTCAATATGCGACTACGATTGTTGTCGCTCAGGAAATGGCGCATTCGGAGTAACTAACTAGGCGAGGGATATACGTATCGTGCCGTGCCCATGGAAAGCACACAGACTTATCCATAGGGTTAACCATTTGGTGTTTAGGCAACAGTATATGGCGCATAGACTCTAGACCTCTGATACAGTTTGATTTGCTTTGTGCCGATCCCAGGTGTCGAATATTTGAAGTAGTGGTTATGAACCGACATGTAAGATGTCAGAGTATGTGAAATGCATCTGTTGAGGGCATACCCATCCAATCGCGCACCATATAAAGTGTAAAAGAGGCCGTGTCCTCTTCCCACCATACGTTTAAACTCACAAAAATATCATCATGGGTCGCTTTTCATGTCTTGTCTTGGTACTAACGTGATTGACTATCACACCTATACAGACTAAACCACACTCAACCCATATTCCATTCCACGCTATCCTGCCAACGCCGCCTAACTCTACAGCTTACATCCATCCCATCTTGACACACGTTCCTTTATGTCATTGCAAATTATATCTAAGGCATCTCTCCTTCTCTTAGGCTGGCTTAGTGAAAGAGACCGTTGCTCTGCTGCTTCGGCTCAGGAAGGACTTCGTTCTCGAACTGCATGTTTGTTAGTTGCTTGGTTGTGCATCTCAGGGAGTGAGCAAGCGTTACCTCAAGGAACCGTGTCGCTGCGATGATAACCATTAGCCCTTCAGCCAACTCTTCAATGTTTTGATCCAGGCCCTCATCCGCGTTGCCGCTTCCGATACCCGCGCTTCGTTTAAGTGTATGGGTGACGAGCATCCGGTGTTCTGTAAGGAATTTGCGACCCTGCACCACGTTGTGGCTACCGCGAGAGACAAGGGCGGCACCGATTATGCGCACCACTTGAGCAAGAAGGCCATAGTGTTGCTCAAGAGCACGAGGGTTGGTGTTGTTTATTTGAAGCTCGGGGTCTGCTCCGAAGAGACCCGAATCCTCAAGCGACCGGAAAAGGTTGGAATGGATAATGTACTTGGCTCCAGATCGTGTCTGCGCAAGCTCAAGGAGTAGAGCAAGGCGAGCATTCTGGTAATTCTGCTGCTCAGAGGTGCCTGAAAGAAAGACTCAGCAGTAGTTTCAACAAGGAAGCAAACAGAGACGTACCTGATGTGAAGACTTCATGCCACTCTTGCATGATATTTCGCAAAGAATCCACCATGATGCCGATGAAATTAAGTCGGTTGAGAGTCTCTACGACATGGTCATCGCTCTCCTGACGACCTAGGCTGACGAGAGCGTTGAGTAGGATCAATGCCGCTGTCTGGCATTGAGCTTCACCACCGTAGGCATCATCGCAGATAACATTTATCAAGCGCTCACCATACACTTGGATCGTCTTGATAGTCTTCGGACGATTCGAGATCAGAGATCCTTGATCAGCCATGCCAGTCAGGTAGCGGTAGCAGATACCATAGTAAACGGATCTCAACTCCGGGGTTCCAGCCCACTTGCCGATAGCTTGCAAGCAGATCTGGAAAAGTTGAAAGAGTTTGTCACTCACGAGATTACCGATGGCTGAACCTTGCTTGTCGTCTGCTGATGCTGAGAGGTCAAGTTTGAAGAGTAAGACCTTGGCCAGCCGTGCAAGCTCGAAAGCCTCATCCGGCCGTTCAGAAGCAAATGCTTCTAAACTGGGCAGAATCGATTGTAGGGCCTGCAGGAAGAAAGAGGTCTGTGCTGAACCCTTGAAGTCATTCGACTCGATCATAACGAGCAAAAGTTTCGTCCATGTCTTCAGCACCTTGAGGCTCTGTGTTGTGAGCTGCTTTTGTCGATTTGAAGAAATAAGGTATTCTATTATCATGCCTTCTTCGCGTTCGATAGCGGCCAGATCTTGAGCTGCAATCAATGCCCCCGATCCTTGAGCCTCACCTCGTTTCAAAAGCAGCACTTCTTTAACACGCTCGAGGTTGTAGATTGGGTTAGAGTCTGCGTCGTTCTCTAGACAGGCTGAGAGGTCGATGTTTTTATAGTATTGAAGAGGAGGCAATGGGATCTCCCAAACGCCTTCTGGGAGGAGGAAGTCATAGAGATCGAAAATAGTTGGAATCGGTATAGGTGTGTTTCCCTCTCCAATAATCTGACCATTTAGAGCCTCAAAGATGCGGCGCTTCACGCTGGGCATACGGTTCTGAGCTATGCTACAAAGCTCCATAGCAATGTATTCCAAGCCCATGCTTCGGAGAGACAAGAAGTCGATTAAAGCCACAGCACCATCTGTCACAGGGAACTGCACCATGGCGACATTCTCACCTTCCCAAGGGAGATCAGGGTTAATGATTGTTTCGCGCAACAAAAGGTGAAAGAGGATCTCATTCTCACGAAGTTCCTCGACCACAACAGGTGCAGATAGGGGCGAACTCCAAAGTATGTGTAGAATGCGCATCACACGTGATCTGATAGCGATGAGCCACTGTCGCATTCCTTGGGCATCGCCGGAGGGAGCCTCCAGGAGTAGTCTTAATAATGTGTGGAAGAGAGAAGTTCTCGAAGCGAAAGCGCCCTTAGCATCCACGGACAGAGAGTCAATGCCGCACTTGAGTCCGAGAAGCAAGTGTGCAATCGTCGGCTTGCGAGGCGTCTCTTGTAAGCATTGATATAGGAAGTCGAGGATGTAGATTTTGGTGACGTAAGCTGGGGAGTCTGCCTCACGCCCAGTTTCGAGAGGGGTTATCAATTCTGAGACAAATGATCGGGATATGGCTTCGTGTTCGCCGTTCGCCTCCAAGGCCACAATAGCCTTGTTACGGTGCATTTGACGATTAGAGCCTGACCAGACAGCAGTAATTTTCGAAGAAGAAGACATCTTCTCGAGCAGCTTTAGGCATGCAAGAGTAAGGTCTGGGTGTCCGATACCACAATAGTTGCCCAGATCGACAACCAGATTCAGTCGAGTTACCAGGCCATCTTCAAATGAGGCAAATGCGGCGTTAGATACAGGAGGCCGGCGCTGGTTTGATTGGAGTTTAATGATGGGCCGAACAAGCTCGAGATAGGTGGCCTGGAGGTCAAGGACCTTGCTAATAGCCTCAACGGCACGTAAGATGCCAAGAATAAGGGGCGAGTCTGGTGCAGCATTCCCAACATCTACAGGCTCCTGATGGATTGTGTTGAACAGAGCAGCCATGACTTTGTCGTTGAACATCCATTCCATCACTCTGGCAAAAGGGTGCATGCGAACATAGGTTGCTAGGTCGGTAGTTGCGATGACTCCATCGACGTTGATGTTTGTTTCGTTAGCCATGATAATGAGGTCCTCGTTGAATGTGTTGAGGCAGACTAAGATAAACTCTAGGCAACTAAGGCGAAGAACGCGAGTTTGATTCACATCTTGAAGGTCATTTGCCTTGGTAGCAAAAACCAGTCCCATCACGAAGTCGACGTAAACCTCAATACCAGGCATGCGGGAGGCTGAGCCGAGGTTCTCAGGGAACGGCAATCCGTCATTGAGGGGACTGCTATCGATAGCTGGAGATATAAGAGAAAGTAGGAGTTGAATGAAAGACTCGGGGTCCTCAAAACCATTGCTTATCTCATCAAAGATACGATCCATAGAAACAATTGGTGATGGCTGAGCTTGGCGAGTAATTGGATGGGAAGCGTACCCTCCTGTGATCCAAGTATCGAGGCAATTCCACATAAGGATCCCCTCCTGAAGCGATTTTCGTGCCATTAAAGCTCGTAGAGCCATAAAGGTACAACCGCGTAAACGCGGGGGAATGGGACTGCTTGCGAGTTCATACAATGTTTCAACCAGGTTATAGTTGAGATTCTGAAGGAGAAACTGTCTGGTTGTCTCGCTTTCGCTGGCCAGCTTTGACATTAATCGAAGGTAGCATTCAAGCATCATGGCCGATTCTGGTTCGGTCTCTGCTTGATCACTGCTCATCTTTTCATTTCGATAACGAATTGTCTGGGGCGGTGTTGGCTTCTGCCGTATCTTGGCGGAGAAGAAGTCTAGCTCCCTGAAGATTTGTGCCCATGTTAAAGACTGAGATTTTCTCATCTTCCCGGATGAATGATGGCCCTCATCCATCAAGAACTCGTGTGCAGCAGAAGCGCACTCCTCATTTTCCGAAATAGCCTGAAGCATCTCGCAAAAAGCTGTTACTAGAGGTGTTGACGCTCTACGAGAAGCCCAATGCATGAAACCAGCCAAGTTACTGTCGGGATCGGACCAAAAATTCATAGCAGCATCGGGTCGTCCCTCATAAGCGTACGCGATGACCAACAAGAACCTTTCGAGATCTAGATCCTGCTCGTGAGTCTGGCTGGATTGGCGTTGCTCATCCTCCTCCACACGAAGCTTTCGCAGGACATCGGGAAGGTTAGAGATAAATCCATCGACAAATATTTCAAGCTGGAGCATCAGAGTCAATTGGAAGAAGTCGGCGAACGGTATCGCATCCGGTGCTAGTGCGGGAGACTTTCGCTGGAGCCATTTGCGCATGCCTGCTCTCACAGGATCGTGCCAATCAGGCGACTTAACATCAGCAGCGATGGAGAGAAGAAAGTCAAAGGATCCATCCTTCAAAGACTCCAGGAAAGCTTTCGATCGTTGTCGATCCTCCTCATCCAAGTCGGTGTTGGGGGGGATTGCAGCCTCCGGAGGATCATCCACGTAAAAACCACTATACTCGGCGAGCCACCAAGCACGGAAAGCAGCTTGTAGCTGGGACAAGGGCCACAGAGGACTGTCCGCAGGAAAGAGTTTGCCATTCAGCTCACGAGCCTTGATGAGGTCATATCCTCCTTCCGCAGACCCGAATACCGAAATGTATGCTCCAATTGATGGTATAAGGTGGACCAGCAAAGCATCATACCTATCAACTTTCTGGAGAACCGAAACGAAGTCAAGAAAGTCTTGTGTTGACCCTTGTCTCATTTCAATACTCCGACAGAGGATGACACCCAGTAGCTCATGTTGTTGCATCAAGCTGACTCTGGAGAACTCGATAGTCTCCATTTGTTCAGAGATGCCCCCTGTTGTAGTTTGACCAAGAGTCTGGGCAGCAGCGATCTTGTCTCCTATCTTCTGAAGCCATGCCTTGATCTCTTTCATGGAAGCCATGCACCTAGGTACTATCCGTTTTGTAGCATCTGCCCCCATGCTTGGCTGAAGCAAACGCTCTGCCACGTAGAGCTTGACGCTCTCGAGAGCTTCTGTGTCGGCGAGATCATCGTCGAGGCCTTCTAGCTCGAGGAGAAGTCTAACAATGTCCAAAACGTATTTGCGCTGCTGGTGGAATCGGATAATGGCACATTCGAGAAGGGATCGGCCAAGCCTGTCGGGGTCCTCTTGGGATTCAAGCAAACACCGGGTAGATTCGAGCTCGTCGAGTTCTACCTCGTCGGAAAAGGTGAGAACATCTTGCTGGAAGTTGTCGTTTATTGAGTATTCGTCACCGTCAATGACAACCTTGCCTATATAATCAGTTAGATGGGAGAGAAACTTGAGTTGCGCCAACCAACTCCTTACCGGACGTGACAGCATTTCTGTTTTCCCCTCTCCTTGCTGGTTTATCCCATAACTTCCCTAGTTCTGTTTCAAAGACCTGGACTAGAAATTCGTTGCCCAGGGCCTCTGCGCCTTCAACGCGACCTTCGCGTAATGATAGAAGCCCTTGATGGAAAGCTTGGAGGGCATCTAAAGCGGTGATGTCGGCCATTTTTATGGTTCAATACTGTCGCATGTTGATCAGTGAGGCGACAGCGAGTGTGAAATACAAGCTGCGAGATTTGCACCGTGGTGCGTAACGTGTCGCAAATGTTGAATCTTTTTGTCGATGGCTGTTAGTGGTCGCGGTTTTGAGATTCTTCACTTTGAGAGCCTTGTTGACTTCCCCAGTAGGTGAGCTCATCGAGCTATTTGATTGGTTGGCTTCTTAGTTGTTTAGGCGGTGAGAAGCTTTCTGCCCCCTGAAAGCTCTAGGAGCTGTCAGCCCAGGTATGCCGTAAAAAATAGGCACGCCTTAGGCCTTGCAATCGTCTTAATGATTAATGACTTCAAGGAAAAACAGCAACAAAGTCAACATTAGAAAATTGCATTGAAGATAGGAATGATATATTTTGGAACTCTTGCCACCAAGACATCAAATTAACAGCTCTTGATAAGCATAGAGCATTTCTGAGCCATGGCCCTCTAACATTACCAGGAGTAAGTAGGTATAAAGCGTCCATTGGCACGATGCTGAAGGGTGCCTATTTTCTGTAGCTGCAGCTTATTCCTCGCTCAAAGAAGTGCTCCTGTTTTGCAATCTTTTTGCGATTCTTCTCCCAATAATCATTCACCACTTCAGTTTGCTCCGTGGCTTTGTTCTCGTTGTTCTATTCATACCTACTCAAGTACACAAGGTATTATACGGCCTCCACTGTCCCTTGGTTGTCTAGCAAACGAGCTTAGACCATCTGGTATTTGCATAATACATACAGCAGGCACAATCTTCAGTCGCGCTTTCTGGTGGATTTGTGCACCACTTGTGTATTCCACCTCATCTTTACCTAAGGTAGCTCCGATGACGATCTGATATTTCAATGAAGGAATAAGAAGTCTTTGTGGCGGTCGTATTTACTCGCGCTCATTATGGCTTCGTCTCATGGATTCAATGTTATGAATCTAGCGCGTTCGTAACCCATGGCTACTAATGCTTTCTTAATGGCTGCAACTACTAACATGACCGATTATAGGTGATGTCAAGGCCGGCTCAGTCAGAGATAGAGAAAAAGCTGTAGACGGTATGTCTGTCTGCCTTTGGCTCTTCTAGACTCGGAGAGCTTACATTCATCTTAGAACTGGCGCATCTTGTCAACCCGCGGAATCGAGCTACAAATCTGTAAGTAGAGAGCAACCCCCTTTCGGCCACTCTAACAAGGAAAAGCTCCGACCTCGGTGACAAGAGCTACCATGAGATATTTGAAGCCATTTTCAGTTTCGTCCTTCGGGAGAAGCCCATCTTCTATGACAAGAAGAAATCTCAAACAACAATAAATACTACGACCTCTCGGCTATCAAAATGTGCCGATGCCGTACGCATGACGGTGGGACGTGGTAACGCAAAGATTGGACGAAAGACACTTCTCGCCATTGTGGACCATATCACTCAGGTTCTTCCGGGGCCTAATGACGATTTCGTGCCCCCTTTACTCCAGGATTACATCAAAGCTTTGGCCGAGGTGCTTTCCAGGCCGGCTCACGTGGAGATTCTCGCCAGGAAGGAAGGCCACCCATGGGAGCTCTGTGTTGGGTTCTTCCTCAGTGTTGCTCAGTTCTTGCTCCCTAACGAAGGAGATGTTCCAACCCGAGCATTGGCCCGAGCATCCCCGGCTTTGGTTCGGTCATCACCGGCTCCAGGATCAGCAGGATATGGCCGATCTGGCGGACGATCAACTCCATCAACCCAAAGTCAGAGACGAGCTGCCCCTGGTGAGGGTGGCTTACTGAAAGATGTCTTAGAAGGACTGCACTATCTTGTTGTCGGTGGAAATGCACCCCTACTTCGGCAGTTCAAAGATATCACACCAGTAGTTCTCAGAGTCTTGAGCCTCAAGCAAGTCAGTCTTGGCTCTTTGCAGACTCTGGCATTCGCTATCATCAATGCTATTTTCTCTGCTACTCATGCTGACGATTTGGAGCACGCCAGCTCTCTGGTGCAGACTCTGGTGCCGCTCATGAGTTACTGGTGGAGATCAGAGAAAGTATCTCAGGATGAAGTCATCCGTGCGTTAAGAATAGAGATCTCTAGAAGTATACTCTTGACACACCTTCACATTGAACACTTGGCTCTCAGGTCGTCGGATGAAGCCATACGCCTGGACTTGGAAGATTTGGTAGAGAACATCTGGTCTGAGTACTCAAGGCGTGGTGAAGCATTCCGCCTCCAAATGAGCGACATCACATTTGCCTTATCCTCGTTGCCCACATATGGCCTACAACTGGATATTTTTGGCCTCCGACCACATAATGTTTATGGTGAGGGACATTGGGCTATCATCCAAAATTTGGCATTCCTCGAACGTATAATGGCACTGCCTCGTCTGAAGAGACAAGGAGATGATAATGGTGAACAAGATGAGCAACCGCGCAAAAGGCGGCGAACTCGTCAAGATAATTCCAGTCGCATCCGGCTCAAGCTGAAGGCTGTCGATGTCTCTATCTGCAGGACTGCCCTGCAGTTGATTCCGTTTCTTCTAGCTCACAAATCATTAAGCCGTGAAGAACTCCTCGACTTACTGCCAGATTTGATATCATTGGCGAACGACAAGAACCCAGTTACAGCTTCTTGGGCCCTCATTGCCTCTGCAAGGTAAGATCGCCCATTCGCTGGGCACTATTCGACTGGACATACTGCTAACATCATCAGCTTTATTGCTTACTCGGAAGGCTGCCATGATCAGGTGGACATGTGGCATCAGCTCTGGCGGTTCGCCATACGATCTGTCAGTTTGCCAGGAACTAGCCGAGCAGCAGCTGTGCTTCTGCACCAGCTGCTTGAAGCAGACGTGCTCCCTTATCACACCATTTCGCAGGACATTAATAATATGGTTACAACTGCCGATGTCAGTGGACCTAGCACCTTGAGTGATGCCTCTATCAGCTTGATGTTCCATGTTCTTCATCTACGGAACGCGAAAATCCCGAGCGCAAGCCAAAGTACATGTCATCATATCATTCGATGGGTGTTTCTAAGATGGAACCCGAGTGAGTTCGTTGTCCTGAAGTCAAATAAATCTTAACACCCTATAGATGAATCTGCTTTCGCATCCTATAACTCCTTGCACGTTCAGCCAATTCACTTGGTGAATCTCATTCGAACATGTTGCGGAACGACAATTCTGGAGTTGACCTCCCACCCGGCAGCTCCAGGGGGCCCATTGACGGAGACCTGGAGTTCTTTCAAAGAGATCGAGTCCTTCACGCGGTACATACTCCTTTCGGAAGATGCACCTAACAGTCCCGCAACAACCGGGAGTTGCAGCTTTTCAAAGCCCACAAACTCACCACCATTGGCGGATGCCAACACACGTTATGCTTCCCAGAAACTCACCCTCGAACTCTTTTACCCTAAGCTGAGCGAGTTGATGGAGCTTTGTACGTCGTGGACAAAGAAGATGAATGAAGGCGGTATACAAATCTCTTTTGATCGCTTCCAAAGTCTCGTATCGGCCTGTTTGGCGGGCACACTGTTGCTACCATTGTTTGCCGATATCAACTCGACTCAGTCTTCGTCTGTTGCGTCAACTCTCAAAGAAATTCTAGAGAAAGGAATGAACTCTGCTTTAACGTCCGTTGAGCCCAATGCGTTTGTCGATTCAATCCTGCGAGCAGTCCGGCCCATTATGCCTGATTTAAATACGACAAGCCTCAACAGAGCTCTTACAAGCAACCCTGGTCTCCTGCAACTCTTCTCTCGGATGTGGAGCTTACTTGGAGAACAAAAGGACCAGACACATCATGACAACAGCATCGACCTAATGGACATTGACGAGGACTTTGACTCACAAAGTAGCAGAGCAAGTTCGATTCATGCGCCAACGGTAGTCCCACGCTTCGACATCCAGATGAAGTTGGATACGCAGGCTTTCTATACAGAAACGAGGACGCGGCTGCATTTTCTGTCTATCATGAATGACGACGTTGGGCAGATTGGGCTCATCCCTGATATCTACGTGGAACATCTCATCAACTTGCTGGACGATGATTTACTCATGTGCCAAAATCTGCTATTAGACATTTTCACCTCTGACCTCGTTGTTACCCCAGACAACGCGCTCGCCATTATCGAAAGACTTGGGGAGTATATCGGCCTGCCTGATTATCAGTGTGCCGAAGTTGTATTAAGCACCTGTATCGGAGTGATTGATGGGCTTCACCCCATCTGGCTGAACGATAAACGACATCTTTCAGATCGAGTGGGCGATCTTTATTATCACTTCATCAAGGTCTGTCTCACATCGAACATTTTCTCGCCAAGGGCCCAAACATCAATGGTTCGATTATTGTTTACCCTGCTCCGAACCAACACAGAGTATGGTAAAGATCAAGGCCTTGATTCGCCTCGAACCTGTTTACTTTACATCCTGAAGAAAGGTCCAATGTTGGTCAAATTCGCTATCTCCCAGAAGATCGCTAGCGTTTTCGATCTTTTTGTTCTCAAGCTTCACGATGAAGTTTTTGTGGATGTGCTAGACAGTTTACCAACCAACCCTCTCGATACTACTGGCATCGCATTCCGCTTGCTAGTCTTGTCAAATCTCGCCTGCCGATGGTCGACATTGCTTCGGAGATGTACATATCACATTTTTGAAACCCCAGGAAAGATATTGGACTCAACTCAGTATGCAACTCGATGCTTGATCAATGTGTCAAACACGCTGAAATTGGAATCACCAAAAGCATTGTTCCGCTTGTTCTCCCGCCAACTCTTATATACCTGGTTAGAATGCGATCCGATTGAGGATATTCCGTTCTCCATCTTTGGCTTCGCGACACTCGGAGATCTCCTCAAGTCAGCCCAGTCCGAAGCCATTGGCTTGACAGTAATGAGAGGACAAGACGAGGCATTTGCAGAAGTGTGCCGCAACCTCGAAAATTCTGAAAGCGACCTAATTCGTCAAAATTTCACTACTGCCATTGCATATAGCATGATCTTTGGTGACTCAAATGGGGGCGAGGATAAGGAGCGAGGCGAGGCACATATCAAAAAGTTGCTCGGAAGTCAAGTGTACATGGACTCTATTTATATCAACCTTGTTGATATAGCGGCCCTCTTCTTTGACCTCATCGACCAAGAAAATTCTCTAGAGAGGGTGTTTGCCAGGTACAAGCTTGACTACGCTGGCGAGATCATGGGTGCCATGAAAGCCGTTTCTCATTCACCTGCTGAGCTACCAGCGAACCAACAGCCAATGTTTAAGGCTAAATATCTCATCCACGAACTTTACAGGCTCTGCCAAAACACGGAGTTCCAATTTAACGACCTATGGACGCCACCTGTGGTTGTCTCGATCGCTCGATCGCTCCTCAACACGGTGCATCCGGCTTTGGGTCCCTTACATGCATGCTCTGTTCTTCGAAAGGTCAGAGTCTTAATATCCCTTGCTGGGCCAGTCGCTTGGGACTCTTATCCCCTGGAAATGCTCCTGAACGCAACCCGCAAATTTATCACGGACTCAGAGTGTGCAGATGATGCACTTGGAATTAGCCAGTATCTCCTGGGTCAAGGTGCCAAGCATCTCAGCAACGTGCCATCGTTTCTCGCTGGTTATGCCCTGTCGACCCTCGCGTCGCTGCGGGTCTTCCTAGAGTCAAGTCAGTCGAGCACTACCCAGGAGAGTCAGTTCAAAGCAACTATGAGCAAAGCAGAGAAGTTCCATGGATGGTTCAGCAAGTACCTCGAGGAGTATGACTCGCCATCGTTTAAGGATCTTGCGCAAAAAAACGCTTTCAAGTCCATAACACAGTCTGCTGCTCGCATTCGAGCTTCTGGAAATGCTGAAAGAGGCACTGCGGAGAGCAAATTATTGCTGGATATCTTGGACGATGGTGGCGCAGATCACCAGCTTCTCAACGATTCTTCTCGACAGTTAGCTCTCGGTCTTCTTTGTGGCGACTTTAGCATTCCTGCGTCAATCAAGGACGACATAATTGAATCTGACCATGATGCTGTAAAGCATTCTACGGCTGTATGGAAGAGCTGCGACACAGAAAATCTGAGCGAAGAGTATCTAGCATGGGCAGGACGAGTTGTTGGGCGAGCCTTTTCGGCTTCCGGGGAGATTCCAGTCAATATTCTACGCGAATCACATCTTACTCGCTACCAACAAATAGCCCCAGGGTCAAATGGCTCAGAGATGGGAATACTTTACCTGCTCCAAGACCTCACCTCAAATCCCGATTCTGTCACTGCTGGTCTTGCCGAAGCTGCTCTACGATCCATTGTCTCAGATGCCGCTATACTTGAGGATGAACCACTAACTGTAGCTTGTCAGAAGAGTCTAACAGAGTCTCTCTTAATAACTTCCCAATGGGGCTCGCACAGATCTCCCCCGTCTGACAAAGCCCCTGTTACTCCTTCTTCACCAGATAAGCAAGATGTGTGGTCTGTGGAAATCACTTCGAAAGAATGGCTCCCAAGCCTGAGCGCACACCTTGCCCAATGTGTTCCAGAATCAATCATTCTCTCAGTCCTTGCCCCTATTCTCGCCAGAGTGGAGCACTTTGCGGAGAGTGCGTTTCCCTTCGTTGCTCATCTTGCGCTCTACTTTCCGATAAATCAGCAACATTCCCCTAAGCGACCATTTTCTGTGGCGATCAAGAGCTGGCTGAAATGCACTGATCCTGCAGCCAAAGAAAGTCTGAAGCTACTCATCAATATGCTTCTGTATCTAAGGACACAGCAGTATCCCAAAGAATCTTCAATAGCTGATCGGTCGTATTGGCTCGAGGTGGATTCCGCGACGGTTGCATCAGCGGCGTCGCGATGCGGAATGTATAAAACCGCCTTGCTTCTCGCTGAGTATGTTACTCCGGAAACCTCGCGGTCCTCAAGAAGGTCCTCGGCCGCAAAAGAGGTGGATATAAGCGACACTCTCCTCACGATCTTTGAGAACATCGATGATCCAGATGCATACTATGGGCTACCCGAAGAACCCAGCCTTCCTAAGGTTGTCGCTCGCGTAGAATATGAGAATGATGGTCCCAGAAGTCTTGCATTTCGAGGCGCCATGTACGATAACCACATATTCTATGGAGATCCAATGACTCAGTCAGACGAACAGGCTTTAGTTAGAGCCCTGGGTACACTTGGGTTGTCAGGACTTTCGAATTCACTTCTTCAGACGCAACAAAACCTGGAGTCATCCCCAGCTGCTCTCGAGGACACTTTCAATACTGCTAGAAAGTTAGGGATTTGGAACCTTCCTGCTCCCCCAAGTGATCATCACGCGGTAACAGTATACAAAGCGTATCAAAGTATTTCTGAGGCAGCCGATGTTACGAATATCCGAGCAGCTGTGCATGAGGGCTTCAGCCGCACGATGAGGAGCTTGGCTGCCCTCGATGCGAACGCAACTTCATTGAGGAAACGGCTTGGAGCTTTGGCATCCTTAACAGAGCTTGATGACGTTATAGGGGTTTCTGACACTGCAGAGATGGATGGTCTCATCGAAAAGTTCAAAACTCGAAGCGATTGGATGCGGAGCGGACTGTGAGTATTCCTTAGCATTCGTAGAGTAAGCTACTAATTATCATTAGGTACGGGAGTGTCAGCCAGATCTTATCTTGCCGTGCGTCTACGATGAGCATGGTCAGTCAGCAGAATACCCTTCAAACAAATATCAAGCTTTCCGCGGCTTCTGCACGGCATATGGAGGTAGAAGCAATGATCACCGCATCTCAGATCTATCGCTATCACCAAGCGACACAAGAGAGTCTCAGAATATCCACTGGGCTTACCAAGCTCATCCCGACATGCGCCGCCTTAGACGTTCATGTTGATGCAGCGGTCAACATCGAGACAGCTAATTCTCTCTGGGATTATGGTCAGATGAGCACATCCATCCGTATGCTCCAAGGCATAGATAGAGATGCTTCGCTCAAAAAGCAAACTCTGCCGGTCAGCCGATCTGACTTGCTTTCGAAGATTGGGTACCAGGTTTCTGTCGCTCGCCTTGAAGAGCCACATGACATTCAGAAAAACTACCTGGAGCCTGCACTCAAGGAGCTCAAAGGCAAAGGCCAAGGTCGGCAAGCAGGTGCTGTATTCCATCAGTTTGCCATGTTCTGTGATCAACAACTGCAGGACCCAGATGGCCTGGAAGACTTGAAAAGACTGCAAAGTCTAAAGAAGGCCAAGGGTGATGAAGTGTCAGAATTGAAAACCCTAGTCAGCGGCACAAAGGATACTCAGCTGAAAACAAGATATTCACACGTCTTGAACAAGGAGAAGCAATGGCTAGATCTTGATGAGCAAGAACTGCGGCGAGTCGAGCAGACTCGCAGTGAGTTCGTTCGGCTGAGCCTCGAGAACTACCTCCTGTCTCTTATTGCCTCTGATGAACACAATAACGACGCCCTTCGGTTCACGGCTCTTTGGCTGGAGCGATCAGAAGAGGAGACTACTAATAAGGCGGTTATGCGGCATTTGTCCGACGTGCCAACGAGGAAATTTGCTGGTCTCACGAATCAACTGACGTCCCGACTGCAAGACCAGGACACCTCATTCCAGAAATTGCTGTTGGAGCTGGTCTACAAAATCTGTGTAGACCATCCTTATCACGGGATGTATCAGATCTGGTCTGGAACCAAGGCAAAAGCGCAGCAAAAGGATGACGTAGCTGTTCTTCGTGTCAGAGCAACAGATCGTATTGCGAAACGGCTTGCAGAGACGCAATCTGTTGCCAACATTTGGCTCTCGATTGACAAGACAAGCAAATACTATCATGCTCTTGCTATGGACCGGAACCCGAATAGATACAAGTCGGGTGCGAAGATCCCGCTCAAAGAGTCTTCGCCCGGGCACAACCTCATTAACTGCTTGATCAAATACCGGATTCCATCTCCAACTATGCACATCGAACTCTCCCATACAAAAGATTACTCAAAGGTCCCGATCATCTCCAAATTAGAGCCAACCATGACCATCGCTTCAGGCGTCAGTGCCCCAAAGATCATTACCGCCATTGGAAGCGATGGCGTGCGCTACAAACAGCTTGTCAAAGGAGGACACGACGACTTGCGACAGGATGCTATCATGGAACAGGTCTTTTCGGCCGTATCGTCTCTGCTGAAGCTTCATAGGACGACTCAGCAGCGCAACCTAGGAATCAGGACATACAAGGTATTGCCACTCACTGCATCTTCAGGCTTGATTGAATTCGTCCCCAACACGATCCCACTTCACGAGTTCTTGATGCCCGCCCATGAAAGATACTACCCAAGAGACTTGAAGGGCTCCCAATGTCGTAAGGAAATATTTGGGGTTCAAAGTCGGACGGTGGAAACTCGAATCAGCACCTATCGCAAGGTCACGGAGAAATTCCATCCAGTCATGAGATACTTCTTTATGGAACACTTTATGAATCCAGATGAATGGTTCCTAAAAAGACTAGCGTACACAAGAAGCACTGCGGCTATATCGATGCTGGGACACGTTCTCGGTTTAGGAGACCGACACGGACACAACATTCTCTTGGATCACAAGACAGGGGAAGTTGTTCACATTGACTTGGGTGTTGCATTTGAGGCTGGCCGTATTCTGCCAGTACCGGAGTTGGTCCCCTTCAGACTGACAAGAGACATTGTGGATGGAATGGGGATCACCAAGACAGAAGGCGTCTTCCGAAGATGCTGCGAGTTTACGCTGGATGCTCTAAGAGAAGAGCAGTACTCGATTATGACAATCTTGGATGTGTTGCGGTTTGATCCGTTGTATACGTGGTCGATCTCACCACTCCGACTTGCCAAACTCCAAAAGGCGAGACACAACGACGAAACCCCAATGGACGATGAACAAAGCGAAGCAGAGACGAAGAAGGGCAAAAAGGCTGCAGGCCACGTCAATGAACCATCTGAAGCTGACAGAGCCTTGGAGATTGTGAGGAAGAAGCTCTCGAAAACGTTGAGTGTGACTGCAACAGTAAACAAGTTGATCAACCAAGCTACGGACGAGCGAAATTTGGCAGTGTTGTATTCTGGCAAGTTAATCAGATGTCACCAACTTGAGTTCACAGCTAACAAACCCCTTTTCCTAGGTTGGGCAGCATATGCTTAAGATGTTTGGCCAAGGCTAACTTGAGGCGGAGGGAAATGTAGTGTCAAGTTATCATGTATTAGTTAGCGACGTACCAAGGACTGAATCATAATAGCCGGCAGAGCGAATGTAGGCATATCAAGCGTGGCTCAAGGTGTCAATTGCATTCCAATGTTACCAGTGTACAGCTGAAGACATGGAGATCAATTAATGATACTTCATGAATGCTTGCTATCACTCAGGGAAGTCTAAGCTATCAGAACGTAGATGTAAGTCGGGAGTTGCTAAAACCCAATGATTACCCTAAATAATCATATACTGAATCAAAAGAAGAGCTCAGAGAGTTGAAAGTTATTCAGAAAAGGCTTAGATGGAGCTCGAATGCCAACCTTGTGTTCTTTCGAGGAATATAATCACATTCTCGTCTTGAAACATTATGTATAGTAAGGGTAAGGTACGCAAGTTGTTGCTTTGTTTTTATCACACAAACCGATGACGCTCTTTAAGTCGGAGATAGATGTCGGTAGCTCCAGTTTCTTATCTTATCATGGATTCAATCACCTTCAATCAATCAACACACCCGCCTCATCCATTATCCAGACTTACCATCATCTCCAAAAGCCTTGCCTTGACGCTTTTTCGAGCCAGTTCATTTTCGTTTGATTCAAATCAAGAAACAGCCTGATAATCCACTTCTCGACTGCGTCTCCTCACGATCGAATACTGCAACCAAACACCGGACAGTCCGAGAAACCGAGGCCTGCGCGACAGCTCTTCTTACGGTTGTTCCAGGCCTCGTTCTTTTCTTGATATATAGCCTGGGCTCACTCCATGCAACCGTTGGCGTCGGAAACAACTTCTCCCTCCCGGCGAAGGCCGCGGTTAGACTCATCATCCTCAACATCACCTCCCCTTGCGACCTCTAAGCGGGCGCGCTTCGAAATGACCACCGCTAAAGCGCGGGGCAAGCTCCCCGAGACCATCGACCTGACGCAGACACATTCTGCGTTCAAGCCTTATTCTGGTTCCAAGAAGCTTGTTATCAAGAACCTGCGAGTGCCCACGAGTCGAGATACCCAGGTTGCCGAGTACTATAAACGGACGGAGAAGGAGCTCGAGGATTCCCTAGAAGCTGTCTTTGCGGGCCGGACACCCAATGTCCCCTTGGAGCGGCTGTACAGAGGTGTTGAGGATGTCTGTCGAAAGGGAGATCCCGCCAAAGTGTACCAAATGCTCAAAGAGAGAATTGATGTACACTTGCAGCGGATTGTGCTACCCAGAATTCAGAAGAATGGACATGCTTCGAACCTCGATACTGTGAGGAGCACACTGGCAGAATGGAAGACCTGGAATACACAAACGGTAGGCTGGATGTTTCTATATGGATTTGAGATGCTAAGAACCACTTGCAGATATTGATCAGATCAACATTCAGCTATCTCGATCGAACATACTTACTACAGAAGAATCTTGCATCTATAAACGATATGGCGATTCAGCAGTTCAGAAAGATGGCATTCCCATCCCAGAGTCAAGCCTATAGAAACTCCGTCGGCGTGAGGCTAATCGCAGGTGTTTGCGATCTGGTTGAGCACGATCGAAGAGGCATCGACCAAATCGAACCTGTATTACTGAAAGATTCCATCATGATGCTTTATGTTTTGGAGGTATATGTGAAGCACTTTGAGCCCTACTTCTTAGAGCAGTCTGAGAGATACTTGAAAGAATTTGGCGAAGCTTGGAGCACGTCAAGTCTCAAGGACTACATTTTGGTTTGCGAGAAGTTACTGAAGAGAGAAGACTATCGCTGCATCCAATTCAACATCGACAGTACGACGGAGAAGCAACTTATGGACTCTGCGCATGCCCATCTCATCACCAACTACTCAGAAAAGCTCCTCAACGGTGGCAACCTGGCGAAGCTGTTGGCTGATAGAGAAGTCGAGTCAATGAAGGCTTTGTATGACTTACTTCGGTTATCAGGGATTCAAAAGAAGATGAAAGATCCATGGTGCGACTATATTCGATCAACCGGTTCGGCAATCATCAGCGACAAAGACAAGGGTGACCAAATGGTTTTGCGCTTATTAGAGCTCCGTCGATCACTCGACTTGATGATTCGAGATGCTTTCAATAAGGATGAAGACTTCCTTTGGGGCATGAGAGATTCTTTCGGGAAGTTCATGAACGACCGCAAAGTTGCTTCTTGCTGGGACACGGGGACATCCAAAATCGGTGAGATGATCGCCAAATATATCGACATGCTTCTGCGAGGTGGCCTGAAGTCTCTGCCTAAAGATCTTCTTTCAGACGTGAAAGATCGAGCGACAGCTGAGAAGGAAGGTCAAGCCAGCACGGGCGATGAAGATGCTGAGCTTGATAGACAGCTTGACCAGGCGCTCGAGCTGTTCCGCTTCATCGAGGGCAAGGACGCTTTCGAGGCATTTTACAAGAAAGACTTGGCTCGGAGATTGCTCATGGGGCGAAGTGCTAGCCAAGACGCTGAGCGCAACATGTTAACAAAGCTTCGAGGAGAGTGTGGTGCAAACTTTACACACAATTTGGAACAAATGTTCAAGGATCAGGAACTCGGCAAGGATGAAATGGAGTCTTTCAAGCAATGGCGTCAGGGAAGTGCTGAGCGCAAGAATTCTCTGGACCTTTCCGTCATGATTTTGTCCGCTGCTGCATGGCCAACTTATCCGGATGTTCGTCTCAACCTGCCGGATGAGGTTGCTACACAGATCGAGAGGTTTGACAAGTATTACAAGAACATGCATACAGGACGAACCTTGACGTGGAAGCACTCATTAGCTCACTGCTCCCTCAAGGGCATCTTCGCCAAGGGGCCGAAGGAGCTTCTTGTGTCTGCATACCAGGCTGTGGTTCTGATGATGTTCAACAGCGTGCCGGCTGATGGATTCTTGGCATATGAAGAGATCGCTACGGGAACCGGTCTTTCAGGCGGTGATCTTGATCGCACACTTCAGTCGCTAGCTTGCGGCAAAGCGCGAGTGCTGACCAAGTTCCCGAAAGGTCGTGATGTCAAGCCTACTGATACGTTTACTTTTAACAAAACATTTACGGATCCCAAGTACAGAGTCAAGATTAATCAGATCCAGCTGAAGGAGACAAAGGAGGAGAACAAGGCTACACATGAAAGGATCGCGCAGGACCGACGCTTTGAGACACAGGCGGCCATCGTTAGAATTATGAAAAGTCGTAAGAGCATGGGTCACAGTGATCTGGTGGCAGAGGTTATCAACCTGACAAAGAAAAGAGGTAGTGTTGAGCCGGCGGCGATTAAGAAGGAGATCGAAAGGTATGTGATACGCTACGTCGATAGTACTATCCGGAGTTGGCTAACGCTAGATACAGTCTTATTGAGAAGGATTACATCGAAAGAGAGGGCAATTCCTACGTGTACCTGGCATAAGGCTTGGATAGTAACGCAGACTGGTGAGGCAAGGCTATCAGGCTCAACGCTGAAGACGGCAGTAGAACGATATAGAGGTATAAGGCAAACTGAATGCTGCAACGACACAGACATGTATGTACCCGTACCAATGAATTCGATTTCCATATCAAAATTTGACTTCACCTTGGAGTAAAGGACGGACGGAATCCAAAGAAGCGAAGCAAGGTGGGGCCATAGTCGGCAAGGTAATGGTTGAGTAACACATTGTTGACTGACTGAGCTACTCGCCGAACGAGTAGACAACTACTTTGATACATAGCCAGGTGGTTCATGTCTGCAAGAAGCCATTGATTGGTAAGAATGGTGCCTTGGGGATGATGTGGCGTGGCCTCGTGGGTGTCTAGAGGGCTAAAGTGATATGCTTACTGTTTGCGAGCTTCCTCAGTTCTCCCAAGCTTCCTAAACTACTCTGCGCTTCAGTGATTTTCATATGAGAGAGCTTTGGTTTCCAGACGTGGAACACCGTCAATGGGTTGGGCATGTAGACCTTCTGATCGTAAAGAAATCTTGAGATGGAAACATGCCCATATCTATAGCACTCTTGCAGGGTTAAAGGTAGCTAAGACATAATTGAAACATGAGACTGCGACTGCAGAGCTAAGGGGCTTCAGAGAGCCCTGGACTAAACGATGATGCTGCATTGGCCATGTTTGAAGAAGGTCATTTGATGTCTTGTATTGACATCGTGTGAGAGGAGACCCCCAGCAGATTGCTATGGATAGTGGGAAAGTAAAAGTCCAAGACCAAGTATAGCGTATGAGTGCCAATCTACTATGATGAATCTTTACCAGCACAATAAGCTGTGTCCTCTGAAACGGACGAGTTACATAACAGGGTTAAAGCTGATGGATCGCAATCGTGATAGAAGCTTCCTGATATTCCTAGGGTTATGATTCTGCAACAAGACGAGAATACTCGAAATTATTTCTATCTTTTCCCCTGCTCTGAACAGATGTGCTCTCAGTTTCTCAGCTGAACTACTCGTTAGAGGTGCCTCATCTGTCTACGGCACCAACGCCTCGGAAGATCAAGAAGTGCGTTTTCAAAACTGGAAAAACAGATTGAAAATAGAAACCGAGTCATGGAAGCGGTATTCGTGGCTTCTTGCAGAGAAGAAAAGGCTGACGAACTCGGCCTTAATGAGAATGACAAGGTCGTTGAGAGGCAGAAGGTTGAAAAGGCCACCTAGAGACTCACCGACGGCATTGAAAGGGATAAGAAGGAGAGTCTAGACTCGACACAGCATTCTCCTGGCATGTCATCAGTCATACAATGCTCCGAAGATAACCAGTTTTGGTATCTATTTCGGTCTCTAGACAAACACATCTATAGTAACTGCAGGCTTAGTGGCCTCATGGGACATTGGCAAGATGTTGTATCACTCGAGATCTTGGTGCTTTACATTGGGCGTGTTGGAGACGATATGCGGGTATTTCCTGAATCTCTACCGACTGACTTACCTTAGTCACGGAGACATTGGAAGATGTGGGTGTATCAATTAATGCTCTGATTCTTGGGCAAGTATTCTAAAGGCAAATGATGCTGTCGACCATTGACGAATGTCGCCGGCGTGAACCAATGACCAAGACTTACTTACACTCGGATTAACAAAAAGAGTAGTCGGTCGCCTGCCCTCAGACCAAGAAAAAAGAAAGAGAAAAAGGATAAGAAAAGAAAAGCAAAGCAGAGTAAGTGATCGACCCCTCACGAGGCGTCCACAAGGCAGCCATGTTTGGGCGCCCGGCCAAAGTTGGCAGACATGAACTGAGGGTGTGAAGGAGAAACGCCTTGAAATGTACTGTAGAACAGAACAGAGAGACATGCCCGTTCTGAGTTGAATTCATTCTCAGTGTAACCTCTGTTTGACAGGCGGCCAGTTGCCTCATCATCGACGGTTGTATCGCCATCGGGAAGAATCGATATATTGGACAGGTCACACTACACGGCCACGCGGTAGACACGCCTTTGTACTATCGTCAACTGTATGTATCATTGTGTTGTGTTGTGCTATGCTATGCTTTGCTGTCTCAAATCAAGCCTGATAAACCCCGTATTCATGTCTCAGAATCCAGACACAATTCAGAACGACTCCAACATGAAACATGTTCACTTTCGCCTCATTTTGTTGTCGCATTGTATCTCGACGTATAGAAACCCTCATAGGCCATCCACCATCGATAGCCTGCGCCGCACATGCACTTCTACACTGGATCATTCTACCTCTGCATCCTGCATCCTAACTGAGTTAACATGTTCGACATACTCACATAGACCAGACTTATCTTGTTGCAACTGAACTAATGCGCTTCTGGACCAAACTGCTGACTATATCGTGCATAAGATGGGATGGGGCCGTGACGCGGTGTAAATGGATGGATTGCGTTACCACCATCCAAGTACTAATCTATCTACTGTACACTTTGGACGCACGCACCTCCAAGGCAGGCAATCCAGGCTGATTGAGTCATTATGCCTTCATATCCATTTTCAACCATGTCAATCCCAACTGCCGCTGACATGGCGAACCAACAGACCAAGTACTATGTAGTAGTAATATGTATGCACTTTGGCAAAGCTGTCTTCCTGTCTGCCTTATGAGGACCATATCAACCAAATATGCACATCATTCAGCTCGCTACTGTACATTCTCTGTAATCACTTGCATACCCGACCTTCCCGTGAAGCTATTCCTTAGTGCAAGTCTCAACTTGTTTCACCGATTCCTCGATATGTCCGACCTGGACCTGTCGCTCTCACTTTTCGTGCTATGGCGGACAAGGCCTAATTCCACGATAGAACTACACTTCTAGATTGTGGGCAACACGCTGCGTCTGTGTCTGTTTCTGTGTCAGCCCCCTCATCCTCAGTAGCACAGGCTTCGGACATATCGAGCGACATCAACGCCCAACGAGTTCGTGGTGGTTTTTTTGAGTCCAGCCATGGTGTCTCCGAGGCAATTCTCTGATTCAACAGCACAGCAATGCAGGGCCTCTCTCAACTCGAACAAATGGTTACGCAGCGTAAAAGATCTCCAGATCATCGTGTCAAACTCTCACCGGGCGACCGAGGGCCGCAGAGTAACACACCCAGACACTTAGTCATAGTGAATAGCATAGCATGGCATGGCATAGCATGGGATGCTGTATCTTAGAAACGGCGATCGCCTTCCTGCATATCTGGGCGCTGACAGAACGGGCTGTCGGTGTCGGGTCAGCCTCTCGGCAACTTGCCTCATCGTTCATCGTCGGTCGCCATATCGAGACAACGTGCGGTAACACACAATGGAGGCGCCGGTTGAAAGGGCCATCTTTAGTCGTTGGTTTCTGCCGATTGCCTGATGTAAGTCAGTCTGGCCGCGTCGACCAGGCGAATGGTGCCGTATCTCAGCAGAGGTCGGTAAGGAATGCATTTGCCGATTATTTAGTTCGCTTCGGCTGAGAGTCCTATTGTATGCTTATTCATTCATGATATCGTCATCAATGTGCGTGCGTAGTTGGCTTGCGCCAAGCTGATGTGCTCTTGGTGGAGGTTGATGGGCGAACCACTAACTCGAGCGCAGAACAACAAATGTATGGTTCGCCTTCAACAACAACCTTCAGTTTCTCAGTAACACAAAACTGGCTTTCATCATCAAGATGCCCATCACTGCCGTGTTATGTCGGAATACCAGATCAAGCAACCAACGCCAATACGTACTTGTCTTGAGCAATGCCTGTCCAAGTTCAAATAGACCCTCACTCGCCCTTGAGTTTCCCACAGAGATCCAGAGACACTCCCAATCCAACTCCAACAAACAGCTATTCCTTTCCTCATATCTGCAAGCAAAGCAGACTTTCTCCAATTGCTTGACACATCTGCTTCAACAAGGCTGTACTGCGCCCCTCCTTAGTCCTCAACCTTCCATCCCCCCCTCCATCTTTTTACTAGGACGCATCCCTTTGCTATCTCGACAGCCTCACTTTTTATTTGCACAAATCTTTGGACGCAGGAGATTTCGAATCCCTCCCAAGCTGCGCCCACCCAAGCTCTCCATCTCCAGTCGTATATATCATAGCCCTGTTCTTCCCCTCAATCGCATCAATCTCAGAATTGGAATTCCCCATTCACTTAGCAGATACCAATCACACTATGGCTGGTATTCCTCCTGTCGGGGCTATGCCTCGGAGTATCCCAGCACCAATGCATCATACTCAAGCTCCCCAAACACGACCTTCAATGCCCCAGCAGACCGGAGCCCCTGCAGGGCTTCCTGCATTCATGCCTGCCAACACACGGCCCTATAGCCATCCTCCCCAGCCTCCCATGGATCTGCGACTGCAAGATCACGCTGAGATCAAAAATGTCCGAAGCGGGGAGCTTCCTATGTACAGAGCTCTCCGCCTCGAAAAGACCCCTGTTGCCTCCAGTGGTGGCAAGGCACGGGATACAGAATATGACTGGGAGACCATTACTCGTACAGACAAGAATATGTCCCAATCAAGGATCAAGGAGAGGATCGAGCACTTGGATAGAACCACAAGACCTGTCTCAAAGAAGAAGCAAGACAAGAACGAGACTATCCAGCTTCAGCTCGACAGGGCTCAAGCTGATCTGACCAAAGAGGACCGTGACTTCCGGTTCTACTATAAGCTGGCCCAGATCGAATCAGAATGGCGGGCCGCAGATGATCCAAGGCACCGGGATGACAGAAGTGTGCGAAGCTCCAAAAAGCATAGAAGCCACTCGAAGCGGAGCAAATCTCCTAGGCTCGAGAGAGTGGCAATCAATGCATATTTCCAGAGGATGCCGGCCTCTAGTCGACATAACTCCAGAACTCTCGATACACATGTATCGATGAGACAGCCAAGGCAAGCCCAACAAACACATACCCAGCCACACATGGGAGGGTTACCGCCTGTCACCCTCCCCCAAGGATTTGGGCCCCCTCCTCCTCCTCCTCCTCCTCCTCCTGCTGCTGCTGCTGCTGCTGCTGCTCCTGTTGTTGCAGCCCCTGTCGGGCCAGCGCCTCCTCCAGCGACTGATCCAAGATTGAACGGTCAACTCAGGCCTCCTACGGGGGAACAAAACGTTCCTCGTATGCCTCAAGCGCAATCCCCTCGACAGGGCCAATTCAACAACGCACAGCAAAGTGGCATGCCACCTGCAAAGCCAGGCAATGCGGTCCCTCATAATGCAGGTGTCGTGCCGCCAGTACTAAGACCAGTACCAGCACCAGCACCAGCACAAGGACAAGTTCCAGCTCGACCACCCCCAAGGCTACCAGCGATCAATGTCCCCATCGATCGACCACCACATGGGCCATTTCCAGGGGCGAAAGCTCCTCCACAGATGCCCTCGTCAGGTTCCGGTGCACCCAAGACTTCATATGAGGCAGGCAATCGCTCACCAAAGAAAACGGCACCAGAGCCAGGGTTCAAGTTTGAAGATAAGGTCAAGGCTTATGATAACTCGGGCCGAAGTTCCTCGCCTTCTAATGGTGATAGTGACGAGTGGTCAGAAGATGAAAGCGAGGACACAAGGCCGTCGTCTGTTGATTCCGGCAGCAGCCCGCAACGGGGTCGAGGGCGTAGCCCGAACCCGAAGCGTATGCCTTCCGACCATCACGAAAACATTATCATCCAGGATCCTCGCAATATCAGAAAGGATGCTGAATATATAGCCGATGGCCGCTCCTCTCGACATTCTGATCAGCAGCATGTGCGGTTCAATTCCCCCGGCCGCCGCTACCGTGACGAAAGTCGCTCGCCTAGAGGCGAATATCATTCTCCCCGGGAACAGCCTTGGAAAGGAGAGCCGCCACGAATTATCCAGGCAGCGAGACCTAGTGTCCGTCATGTTCGCGGCACTGCGCCCCGACGAGATGATTCTTATGATATCCGACCCAGTCGCACCGACAAGCCCCTTGAGCGAGCAAGATTGGACGACGGCCATCGTGACCGTGACGTTCGAAGAGACAATGATCGCTTCAAACATCTTGAAGAGGATCTTCGACGGCGCCGTGAACTTAAGGAGAGGCGAGAAGATCGAAGGCCCGACGACTACAAGTACGTCCACCCTGAACCTCGCTGGAGTGATCGACGGGCTCGAGAGTATATGAGCCACAGTGGGCCACGCTTTTCACGACAGCATCATGAAGACCGTGAGGATTTTAGGAGATACACTGGCCGACGAGACTGATAGCATGGGTCGGCAGTCTTCTTTGTTGCAATTACTGTGCTTTTACATGCTGTTTGAATGGGATCAGTTCATTGTACTGGCATACGGAATGGATTGTATAACGTTAAGGTTTGGGAATGGCGCTTTTATCGTTTCTAGGGGATGCAGCTGAGTTGATAATTCGGTATCCTGGAGCAAAACATGAATATTATAATGATGAACAATATCAGTGCTGATAATTAATTGTGCATAGCTACCTATGGTTCATTACCTAGGTATGCTGAGAGGTATGCATGAACGGCATATATATACCACGTGACTGAGTGAGTGCCGGTAGTGCGTTAAGTGAGGGGTGTCGCGCCTGGAACGCGTCTGGTACCTAGTACTGTATTCATGTGAAGACTTCATTCGTCGTACCTGCCCGACTGACCAGGTTCGGGGCCGAGACGCGTCCTTATCTTGCAGGAAATCACAATCCGCATCTACCTAATATGACAGGACCGTGGGGTACGGATGCTTCCTCGATAATCTCGTCTTCGTTCAATTGAGTCTTGCAACTTCCTGCCTCGTTCTTTTCATCCTCGGCTCCTCCCTCGTTTTCCTACCTTACCTGCCGAACCTTCAGCGGTCGCCACCTCACGATATTTTATGAAGGTTGGTATCAACCACCTTCCTTTTCGTTCCTCGCCGGCACGGGCGCTCCTTCTTCGACAAGCTGTGCAACAGCAACGAGTTCAGGTGCACTCAACTGGTCCGACATATTCACCAAACCTCAACGCAATGCTACAGCGTGCAAACAGCCAATACGAGGCCAATGGCCCTCCTCCCCAACAGAGGAGCCAGCCCAGAAGCCAGTCGTTCCTTCCTCCCAGCAGCCCAAGTACTCATAATGCTACTCATAATGCCGATATTCGACAACAACTAAAAAAGCCAAACGCCCCTGCTGTGTCGGCGAGGACCATGCCACCATTCTCCAGACCTCTTCAAAATCGACCCTCTAACATGAACCAACTCTCAAACAATTCTCGGCCGCCAAACGGTGTTGGCGGTGGATCACTGGCTTCTCTTTGTGGAGGGTCAAACTCATTCGGCGGGCAAGCAGATGTAGTTGATCTTACTGGACCTGAAGCTCACACAAAGGCCCAAGCAGCGGTCTTCTTCACGGAAGACGACTTTTGTGACGATGACGAGCTCGATCTGGATTTTCAAGCCCCTTCAGCACTACCACCACTTCCTGTAAATACTCCAGCCAAGCGTATCACCAAGGAGAACATGCCGCCCCCACCGCCAACATCGACACAGACAGACAGGGCTCTACCTTGGTCTTCATCACCCCCCTCACATTTCCTACCACCGTCCCGCAATACATCTGTCACTTCAACGACGGCCAATATTTCAATGAAGCGCGATTCTTCTGGTGACCAAGATGACTTTGATATTCCGGTCCCTAAAAAGGCCAAGAAACGCGTACTGCCTCAAAGTTTCAAGCAGGAAGAACCCGAAGATGAGAGTGATTTTCACCCTCAGGTCGCCCTAACACCGAATAACAAGCGGAAGGATTTTCTTAATCCAACGGCGAGCGCTGTCAAGGAACAGAAGAAGCAATTTCGAACTCAGCGTCAGCAAGAGCAGCCAACGGGCAGCACCGATCTCTCCGTGGATGAGATCAAAGAAGTCACCACTTCGCATTCCAAGGGCAATTTTGCCATATCGCTCAGTGAAGAGCAGAGACATGTCTTAGATTTGGTAGTGAACAAGAACCAGAGTGTCTTCTTCACTGGTGCGGCTGGAACTGGTAAATCTGTCCTCATGCGAGCCATCATCACGGAATTGAAGAAGAAGTATGTCAAAGACCCAGAACGAGTTGCGGTTACTGCCTCCACGGGACTTGCTGCATGCAATATCGGTGGCATTACGCTTCATAGCTTCTCTGGTATTGGACTTGGCAAAGAGGATGCCCCAACACTAGTCAAGAAAATCCGAAGGAACCCCAAGGCAAAGAACCGCTGGCTGAGAACTAAATGCCTTGTCATTGATGAAATTTCCATGGTGGACGGAGATTTGTTTGACAAACTGTCTACAATTGGAAGAACGATTCGAAACAATGGGAGACCGTGGGGAGGCATTCAGCTCATTATAACTGGCGACTTTTTCCAGCTTCCACCGGTCCCAGAACAGGGTGCAAAACGGGAGACCAAGTTTGCCTTTGATGCTTCAACCTGGACCACCTCCATAGACCACACTATTGGACTTACGCAGGTCTTTCGACAGCGAGACCCAGTATTCGCCAACATGCTCAACGAGATGCGCCTCGGTCGCATAACGGAAGACACAGTTCGGGCCTTCAAAAAGCTGGAGCGACCACTCAATTTCAACGATGGACTGGGAACCGCAGAGTTGTTTTCCACCCGGAACGAAGTCGAGATGTCAAATGAAAGAAGGTTAAGAGAACTTCCTGGCACGATCAGGAGGTACGAGGCTCAAGATACTGGCAAAGAAGATATTCGGGACAAACTACTGATGAACATGATGGCGCCCAAGAGTATCGATCTGAAGGTCAACGCTCAAGTAATGCTGATCAAGAACCTTGATGAATCACTTGTGAACGGATCTTTAGGCAAGGTGATAGGATTCTCTGATGAAAAGACGTTCGACATGGAGCCAATTGACGAATTCGATGAGGAAGAGAGAATGGCCAAAGCTCGAAAAAAACTACTCAATACATTCAAGCGCGAATCCGAATCAGGTTCCAGTGGTACCAAATTCCCGGTGGTACAGTTCATGGCAACAGATGGCACATCACGCGTGATTCTCTGCCAGCCTGAGGAGTGGAAGGTCGAATTGCCTAATGGCGAGCTCCAGGCCAAGCGAACTCAGCTGCCCCTGATCCTGGCATGGTCATTGTCAATTCACAAGGCCCAAGGTCAAACTCTCGAACGTGTTAAAGTTAATCTTGGACGTGTATTTGAAAAAGGTCAGGCTTATGTTGCTCTTAGTCGAGCGACTACACAGGATGGTCTACAGGTTCTGGGCTTTCAAAAGTCCAAGGTCATGGCACATCCTCGAGTCATAGACTTTTACAACAAACTCTACAGTGCCGAGGAGGCACTCGGAAAACCCAAGGCTCAATCTATCACTAGTTTTGTATCCAATCGTATTGGAGCGGCGCCCTCGAAAGCCCCATCGCCCAAGAAGTCAGCCCACCAGGTGATAGATTTAGACGATGAGGAAGAGGCTATGGCTTCCTTCGGATATTGAGTTTTCGAGCCGGTGGGGTTGCATTTAGATGCCAAAGAGCTTACAATCTATTGATACCATTGTATGATACGGGAGACACTGTCGAAACGCGAAGTTGCGATAGACGCGCACAACCATGGGAAAGGCGTTAAGGCGTCAAAGGGGCAGTTTGGTCGGGATAGACACACCAAAGGTCCAGTAGATATTGAGACTTGTATGCACCAAGTTATGATAATACAAATGATGAACCGCTCTCTCTAACTGTTATGACATCTGCTGTGACCATTGGGCCTACATAGTAACAAAACGTCTGCTCCGTTGGCTCCTCATTCAGCGTAGATAAGTCTACTCATGAGTCTGAGCATACCTAGCTAAGGTACGGAGTAAGAGAACCAATCTCGTTATCAGCATTCCAATCAAGCGATGCTTACTGTGCTGCCCCGTGGTCGCAAACGCAAACACAAACACAAACACAAGAGAGGCTAAAAGGTAAGGTAATGTGATTTACCTACGTTACCTAAGTTAAGTTGTGACGCACACCGAGGGAACCACCTTCTTATCGATAACAAGATTTGGCAACTTTGTTCCCACGCGAACTTCCCTACCTATTACTAGCTTGCCCCATGTTGAAATGGAAGTTCTCCCACCAAGAACAAGCCCGCATCACACAACATTAAATTACAATACGAAAACCCGCTGAAGGGCCTGCAGTAATACCTGGTCGCATACGGTATAGAAGTCGGAGAGTTCGAGCTTTACAGCTGCCACTTTTCGAACCTCGCGCCATTTCATCGCTGGGCTCCAAGTCTCGATCTCCCCTCGTTTTGCCCCATCCCGCCGCTTCGAAACTCGCCTGTAATCAGTCACTCCGTTGACGAGCCCAACCACCCGGTCCTCTCGCCTCTAACTACTTCGAAACAAAAGCAGTGCTTGTTCGCTCAACAAAGTAACGCATAAATCTTGGGGTCTCGATTCTGCGCGGCTGGAGATTGGTCTTCAAAACCTTGTTAAAGGACGTTCATGACATCTGGACTTTGCCGATCTGCCATATCCAATAATTTGTGCCAAGGAGTACAACCTTTTTCGAGTCACGTATAAACCGCGAAATCTTACCGACCATGGCAACCCAGTTCATCGGTTTGCATATGCGGGTGGTGTTGAGGGACCCTCCCGGGAGCGAACTGACTGGGACAGTGGGCAATGTTCAGGCAGGGAGCGGCTTAACATTGACTAACGGTACGCACTGAATCCTAGCCCTACACTTCCAAGAAAGATGCTAATCCCTGAGTTGCAGTGTTCGTCTCGGATACCAAACAATGGCTTCCTCACTTGCAGGTCCACGCCGCTAACATCGCCGATCTTGCTGAGGTCAAGAACGACAGGCCAGCGACATATGCGCCTCCTCCAGCCGAACCCATCGTTGCGCCTTTGATTTCGCAACCACCACCGCAACCAGCTTTTGTAGACCCTGCGATCCTCAGTCTGGGAAGACCGCCAGCAGCATTGACGCCGGCAGGCTCCGATTCAAAAGGACCATTGGAGGATGTGAGAGCTGAACTACAAGTCGCTCCTACGAGTGCCGCTGCCTCAACGCCGGGGAGACCCACCCCTGATCACGACCTGACTGGTTCTGTCAGTAATTTGGCCATCAACGAAGCGGTCCAAGAAATGGACAATGGCCAGCCAATTGAGGGACAGGCCCCGCGATCCGCCAAGAAGAAAAACAACAACAACCGACGATCTCGACAGTCCAAGCAAGGAAAGGGCCAGCGTGCTGAGGATGATGGTCAGGTTATTGAGGGTTCACCCGCCAGCGGCCGAGGCAAGGGATGGAGGCAAACACCAATTCTGCAGAGTACATCATCTTTCCAACCATTCCATTCTCTAAAAAAGAGCTCCAAGGGGCGTAAAGGCCTCCTCGATAACGGCTGGGCATCCGAAGATGTCACAGAAGAGATGGGCGAGTTCGATTTCGAAAACAACCTGGCCAAGTTTGATAAGCGTACCATTTTTGATCAGATGAGAAAGGAGGATCAAATCGACGATGCCAGCCGCCTGGTTTCTCACAACCGAAAGCCAAAGCCTGGCACAGCTGGCGGAAAGAACCTGCATTACACGGAAAATGTGCTGGACCTGCCGTCCTCAGCCAAGAAGGATGCAGACTTCTGGAATAGTGAGGCAGATGATGGATTGAACGAGGCTGAGAGACTTTCTGGACGGGAAGTTCGGAGTGGCCAAGGTAATAGGAGAGCTGATAGCAAATCGGGTCCCTCGCGAAGATCACAGTCACGCAAGGCGAGTGCTGTTGCAGTATCTGGCGGCCTTCCGCTAAGCCGTGTCAATTCTGGCGTACGTGCAAGCCACTTGTCTCGGTTGTCGATCTCTCGACCAGAATCTCGCAGTACTAACAGTAGACAGCAAGGTCACCCGCCTGGCTTATACCTCGTCCCGTCGCATAAGCGTCTTGAAACCGTTTCAGCCCTGCAGATGCTTAATCTTGAAAACATAGCAGCGAACGAGATCGGCTTAACAGAGCAACTTATGGCCGAGAATGGAGGGCGAGGTATCGCTGAGGTTGCTCTGGTAGCCCTTTCAGACCCTGCTATCAAAGTACGGTTCGGCCTTGCTGGTGCAAATCCCTCCTCCAGTGCCACATTGACGAGTCCGGTGGTGGTGATCCTGGCTGGAAATAACAAATCAGGTATCCGAGCTATTGCTGCAGCTCGCCATCTGCGGAACAAAAACGTTAGTATGCTCGTATGCTTAGTGGGTATTGAGCGTGAGAAAGACTTGCTCGAAGACCTGCGGCAACAGATTCAACTTTACCGAGCTTTTGGCGGTAAAATTCTCAGCAAGGTAGATCTGTTTGAGCATTTGCGCAAGGCATCATCATCAGGATCACCTGTCTCAGTGTCACTCATCATCGATGCTCTTCTGGGCTTGACCATATCGTTTGAAGAATTGCGAACTGGTGACCAGGCTGCTGTGTATGAGTTGATGGAATGGGCGAACCGAAACGAAGCGTTCGTGCTATCGGTCGATGTACCAACAGGCATCGACCCAACTTCGGGTAAAGTGGCAGTGATAGATGGTAGCCGCCTATTTGTGAAACCCCGATACGTTATTGCCATGGGTGCTCCCAAGCGAGGCTTGCTTGAAGCCGTGACACCACCTGATGAGGACGACCCTCAGAAGATGAACAACGCTGGACACGAAGAGGAATGGCGTCTATTTATTGCGGACATCGGCCTTGGAAGTGCCGTCTGGAGGAAGGCTGGAACCAAGATTCGGAGAGGTATCGACTTTGATGAGAAGTGGTTACTGGAGATGAAGTATCGGGACGGACAGCAGGACGGAACCGACTCAGATGAGGAATGATATACCGCACGAAGCCAGCGAGAACATGGACTCATGACATGGGGAAGGGGAGAAGAAACAGAAGAGAGCAAAAAGTTGAGCGATTGATTTACCTGTTGCATGGGAAACGGCCAGTGGGAATATGCATTTTCGGGAATATTTGGCGTTTGGTGGGTATTGTTTGGGCGCTTAAGAGGATACATTATTGCATTTGAGGTCAAAAGGGGACCAAATACCCAGGAGTTCAGTCAAACTAGGATGCTTTTTATATGTAAATAGCTTTTCTGATGGTTCCACTATTGCTGATGTAGCTACAGTGAAAATAAATATTCATAGCTGTGGTGGTTATTCGTGTTTTGATCGAAGATTGATTAACGAGACGAGCCAAGTTCGCCAAGAGTATGGAGAAGGTTGCACAGAGGCCAAGTTTAAGTTAACTAAGCTACGGGGAGAAAACTAAGCTTTGCCAAGCATATTGTGAACTCGTTGTGCATGTGCAGGCTTGGCACTTTATAAAAGCTTGATTAGGTTAATGCCATTCCTGTTATATGACGTGAGAGCTTGTGGAAGAAGGGGGAGGTCAACGGGCAGGTTTATTTTGAGTCACTGTACGACCTAGAGGTAGTGTAGTGCCTAAAACAAACTGGTACGTGGTGTCAAAACAGAGTAAATAGTCCGATATTGTTAGTTAGGTATCTATCCCTATCCGTACATTCATAGCTACATCAATCAATAGCTTGAAAATAGCGCTTCTGATTTTGTTTGCCCAGGGCAATCAATGGTCGATTGATTGATTGGTACAACACGTGGTCGGAGAATTCCTGTGGCCTAAGGTAGGTTCAGTCTTATTTTAGGTTTGTTTTTAGGTTCGGGTTCATCGGCTGAGCCGACGAGAAGCTGGTGATGTTAGATCAGTAGTAGATATTCAAGAGTGAAGACTCTTTGGCCGAGGCTGCCAGGTATTTTTGGTCAACCTCTTTCAGATGATTTACCTGTCTCTCTTTCTCTCTGGTCATCGATTGGCCGTTTCATGGTGTTAAAGGATCACACTATCGAGAGTCAATCTTGATATTTTGTGGGAAACCCGGGTGATCTTTTCCGTACTTATTCCCCAGAGTGCACAGTGCGGATGGCTGTGGTAGTGTGGGCATTCGACGTTGAAAACAGCAGACACTTTCAGTCCAGAACAACAAGGAGCGCTAAAAGAGGCTTGATAGTTACAGTCATTCATTGTCAGTCTCTATTTATTTATTATCACTGATACTATAGCGAATCCTTGTGAGCCTTTTGTATACATTCACACCAGAAAATAAGCATATCTGTGCTTGTCAGCACCCTGACTCCTTTGACATAAAGAGGGGTCACATTGGTTTGACCATTGACTGAGAGAATTGGGGATGAGACGAAAGGGGATAAATTCAGCGCACATCAGGGTATTGCGGTTTGGGGGCTGGAAGAGGGCGAGGGCGGGGGCCGGGTCTTTAATTCTATTCCATTCCACTAAAGCCACAGGGCTGACTGTGTAAGTTCGTTCAGTCAGTCCAGATGCAAGTTTTTGCCGTTGATGATGAACGGTCCGAAAGTTTGACTGCATGACCCGGGAACGGTTGTGCATATGCTTCGTTACAATTAACTTTATCCGACTTCCAATCTCATGATCGGTCAAGTGCCCTTCTCAAAGATCCAGTGGTTTAGTTGTAGACACGTGCCACTGACAGCCCAGGTGTTACTCAAATACCACTTAACAATGGCTGCAAAGGATGCGAGCTGGCTACAAATAGAATCACTACGAGGGCTAGACTTGCCTACCTGATTGCTACTTTAGATTAAGCTGAATCATATAAAACTATCATGGGCTATGAATAAAGTCGAGATCTATATTGCCCAAGGACAGCCTAGCACCTCAGTTTATACAGTGCGCCGCTTTAAGACGAAACATCCATAGCCCACCTCATCCATGGAATGAACCGTCACTAAAATACTCAGAATAAACCAGTTTCCCCAGTATTTCCCCTCTGTCATACTGTTCCACAAACAATCTAACATTGCAATTTCTCAACCACGCGAGGAACGGACCAGGAGCTTATTTCTCTCTACCCAGAGGCCAGACTCAACCTTTTTCTCCTCAGCTTCTTAGCTTCCAATCTATGAGACTTCTTCGACCCTTCGAGATCGCCACCTAACGTTGCCCGATCCCCCAAGACCGGTCTTTCTGCATACCATCCACGCGACAATCGACGACAGTGGGAAAAGGCCAAGACTTCTCGGCGCCCAGTGTCACAGCCTCTGTTTTACAGTATTACGACCACGACCACGACCACGACTACGACTCCAAACTCCCCGTGTCATTCCCAATTACTTTCGCCTAAACAATATTTCTCGTCTCCGTGTCTTTCAGAACTCCCCAACTCCGCCTCCTTAGGGCCCCGCCGTATTCAATCACGCCCCCGACACTACTTACCAGGAACTGGAGACCGGATCCAATCAATCCGCGTTTGAATCCTCCTGTTCCTTTCCCCACGATCTCTCCCCCAAATCGCGCCCCGAACACACTCGTTTTTCTTAACCAACCCATAATCTCCAACAATTACCACGTCTCGTCGAATTCAGGTCCAGACTGAGAGATATCCGAAAATCACGAGCTGCTGCCGGTCGAAACTACTGCGTCGCTTACTCTTCGAAACGTGCCTCTCATGGCGACCGCTTAAACGACCCCCCCCGATTCATAATCCTCGCCCCGACTGAACTTGCGAACCTCGTCGCTCGCGGCTGGCCATACTATTGCGTGTTGCCTCATAGGATAACCGGCCAGCCGCAATCATGGCTGCTGCCGCCGCTCTCGACATGGCCTCCGCGACCATTACGGGGCTGCCTTCGCTCTGCACGACGACTCTTTTGCCCGACAGTGGCATTATGACACTAGGATTCGACGGCGTCCCTGTACCATTGACCGAACCGGCTGTGTATCAAGTCCCATGTCCGACCCCCGATCTATTGCCTCGAGCCGAATACTCCGTGACGGTTGCTGCTTCGGGCGACGAGAGCAGCCTCACTCAGCATGACGCAGCTGATAGCAGCCCCAAATTCTCCGACTTCCGCGATCCCTTTTACGCCTCTACTTTTCCGATATGCTACGCCCTTGCCGCGACTACCGTTACCGCCTACATGCTTGTTATTATGCTATTTGTCACACCGCGGTCGTTTCTGGATGGAGGAATCGTTTACCTGGGCCGACGATCCGCTTTCACTCACAGCTCATCCAGCAGTGTCACGATTGGTGGCCGACCATGGCTACAGAAAGTTGCAGCTTTAACCGTTGCCATCTCGCTAACAATTGCCTCGGCCGACACCTTTCATGCTGCCAAAAGTCAGTACATGTGGGGGATCCAGAACGCGAATCAACTTCAGGACGAGGTGATGAATAGCGTGGAACTCAAAGTTATCCGGCTCGTCTCCGATACCTTTCTATGGTTGGCTCAGGCCCAGACTCTAATCCGACTCTTTCCCCGGCACCGAGAAAAGATCATTATCAAATGGGTCGCGTTCGCACTCATCACTCTCGATGTTGTCTTCAGTGCCATTACCAGCTTCAAATACTCGGAAAATGGCATCAACACCACCGCGCGACCCAAAAACTTTGTTCATCCCGTGCCCGCTCTCAGCTATCTGTTTCAACTCTCTCTTGGGCTCTTGTACGCCGCATGGGTTGTTTACTATGCGCTGATGAAGAAGCGCTATTCTTTCTACCACCCCTTTATGAAGAACATTAGCTTCGTCGCCATCATCTCGCTTATCTCAATTCTGATTCCCGTCGTATTTTTCATTCTCGATATCTCTCAGCCTGATTTCACTGGATGGGGAGATTACGTGCGATGGGTTGGTGCTGCAGCTGCCAGTGTAGTGGTCTGGGAGTGGGTGGAAAGGATCGAGGCTCTAGAACGAGAGGAGAAAAAGGACGGCATACTTGGACGTGAAGTCTTTGATGGAGACGATACACTCGAAATCAACGCATCCGAGTTCCCATGGCTCCGCAATCGCAAGAGCCGAAAAGGAGGCAGCTCAGGAAGTAGTGGCGACGGCGATCGACAGCCAATGTCTTCGTCTGCTGCCAACGGTTGGCCAACTGTTTCCTCTATTACCAACAGATACCGAGGACAGAGTAATGGTGCTTTTGCTGAGACTACTGAACAATCCACACAAAGAGGCACAGGCAGAGGTTTGCGACCTAACATCTGGCCAGCTCGCCCGGCACCTGCTGTGACCCCTATTAGCCGAACAGATACTGCCAGCGCTGCCAGCACGGTTTATGCCGTGAGATATCAAGCACCCTCAGAAACCACGTCGCGAACACCAGACCCTCTACCGCAACCGAGTGTGGTCGATCTGAGTCAACACAGCAGCACTCCCCCAAGCCAGCACACACATGATGAATCCGGTTTTTCAAACCAAGCTCCAGCTTCTGTACAACATGGGCATGTCGTGTCATCACCATCACAACAATCTGCCGATCTAGAAGCAAACTCGACAAACGCGCCAGCTCAGGGCGGTTGGCGAAGTCTCGCATTTGCCGGCCCGGGGTCTGGTCGCTCGGGTGAGGATGCGACAAGGGAGATGACCCAGCAATCAGACAACAATCCAGTCGCGGAACGCGAAGGAAGGGCAAATAGTTCGAGCCGTTGGGATCTGAGAGCTCGCCTGGAAGATTTTGCGGCCAATCAAGCAGAGAAATTACGGGACCGCATGCGCACAGCTCCCAATACTGAGAGTCTTCCTGTAACGGTTATCCCGGCACCTCCGCGAAGGGGAGCAGCGCTGCAGCAGGTGCTCGAAGAAGAAGAGCTAAACACATCCGAGCAGGGCTCGCCAGGTCGGGAACCCTTTACGTCACAGAACAGGAGCACGAACAGTCCTAGCAACGCATCGCGAGACGCAACAGGAGAAATCGCACAACTAGACAGGAGTCGAAGCACGTTCTCGGGCAGCCAGGGCGATGGGCCGATTCCACCGAACAACCCACCACTATGGCGGGGTGTGCGGCCGAGAATGACCCCCGACGAAGATTATTATGATGATTCTGACGATGGATCACTGTCGGGCAGGTCATCATTGGATCATCGGAGGCAAGATTCGGACTCATCGGGTCTCCACCGGACGAGTTGAGGACTTTTTGTGTTGGTAGCTGTGCACTTAGCGAGGCGTTATTTGCTGCTCTAACTATGTTTTGATGAGCATCTGGATGATTTATATGAATGATACCCCAGGAATGAGTGTAGTAGAGTTTTGCGTGTATATATACGGGATGGGAGGTGACAGACATGGGCGCTATGCTTGGGATTTGATCCTGTCTATGCTAAATCGGCCGACCTTGAAGGAAGGCAACGGCATTGATATTGGAAGTATACAGTACATGGTTACTCATAGTCAGGATAGCCTTTTCACGCGAAAAGGACATGCCGAATATGGCGTGTGTTAGTGCGATAAATAGACTATTGCAAGAACAACACGATGAAATCAACGGTTATGCAATTATAGGGACATATGTTTAACAATGGCCAGAAACATGAGCTCTGGTGCCTCTCGTAAGCGGAGGGTGTTGTTTAGAGGTTAGAGGTTACATTCGCTGACGGGTTTGAAAGACGTAGGAAATAACGTTCTGCATGACGTAGTGATGCATGTCAGCTGCAACGTCTGCAAATGAAAATGGACTTTAGACAATCCCGTGCCAAAGCGAAAAACATCAATTCTCGGCAAGCTCGGAAGAGGAGAGGACATGAATCATGGCAGATGAGATGATGATAGTGGTAGGGGGGTAGGGATAGGGGAATGAGAGCACTATCGCACGTTCCTTCACATGTTTACATTGATTGTATCCAATGGTTGTTACTCCGTAGTAGTTAGTAGTTATTATGCCTGGGCACGGAGATTAATGAGAAAAACTTGGATTGACTAATTGATTTTTTAAAGTTTGTATGGCTCCACCATCATTACATGACGATGCTCAATGATCAAGTAGAATCCAGTATCAGACAAATCATGGTACATACATACATAATAATAATATCTACCACATATTGTGAGGAATGATAACTAGTTACTGTGCAACCAACAATGGACTCCGCGGGTCACCGAACGCGACATAAAAGTCAGCTCTGCAGGTAATGAGATCCTGTGAGGCCCTTGGATAATCTCAATTTTGGAGCCCGCGGAGCCAGGAGGCCTATTTCGTTCTCCACATCGTGGGAAGTTGACTGCTTCTACGGAGTGGTCTAGAGGGGGCTGAGGAAGAATTTGAAGCCATGTGCGTGCGACACGAAGAAATATACGAAAATCCGGGGGGAAACAGGTCCGTTTAAACTCTGTTGCAATAAGCTTAAATATGAGTTTCATGTGCATTTATATAAAACAATACAACTATTCCAGTGGCATCCGCATAACAGTACCTACCTTAGTAGGTAGACAGCAGTCAGTGGGTGGTGGTACTGGCTTACAGTTGCTTCAGCATTGAGATGATGGACGGAATGGAGATGGAAGAACCAAGTCCACCCCATATTTCCCAATCTGACCAATCATCAGATCCCTTCCCGCCTCGGCTTACCCACCTTCAAAATCTCCCCCTCCACTATCCACTAACTAGCAACTCCCTCTAATACAACTTTGCTGCACGCGACGATCCCGCACAATCCGCGACTCTCCTTCATTGCTCTTCTTCTGCTTCCCCGTTTTCGTCTTTGTTTCTTCGTTGCATTGAAATACGGGACAAGTGCCGTGAATTCAGCTTGAGCAAGAAACACGTTCCTTCCTTTTTCCTCTCTACAACGACTGGTCACTATTTGCGACTTCCGTCCCCTCCTAAACCGACCTTGACCTATACGCGGACTCTTTGCGACCAGAAAACTCCACTTCAAGGCGTTCAACGAAATAGGGGTGCAGCGTCTACAAGCTAGTCTACCACAGAAATTCTCGGCATCTAATATCTACAATTTTGAAACTGGACTATTCTTGTGAGGAAGCTCGCAGTACAACACCAGAGACGAGACATGTCAGGCTCAGAACCCTTTCCGCTGCTAAACGCGGCAAACGATCAGCTACATCAGCGTCGTCCCGCAGACCAAGCAGATTCCTACGTCAGCAACACCACAGCCACTCAAGACGCCATCAACAACGCCCGGAGGCGACGTAAGAGTAGTCTTTTGGGCGGCGAGATCAGAGGTGACACGGGTGCTCCGGCAATGGCTTCTAGTCGTGCCAGTCTCGAGGCCTCAGATAACCACTCCAATGGTCACGTACGTCACTTTTTCCTTCCCTGCTCTGCTCTACTCTACTCTACTCTACTCTGTTCTGTCCGACAAGAACCACCTGTGCATGCTGCTGTGTACTAACACGTCGATGGAACAGTCCGACGGCCGCAAGCGCCTCTCGAAACGACGCCGTGCTCGTGGCCTCATCGGTCGAGCCAAGCAGACCATGATCAAGCATACTTTCGTCCTCCCTGCCGTCCTCCTCGTCTTCTTCCTCCTTGGATATGCCATCAACCCTACCGAGTCCAACCCTATCCATCACTTCATCTTCTTGTCGTACAAGCTTCCTCAAGATGACCTCAACGAGCCTGCGCAGTATGGAAAGGGACGCTGGGATATTGCCTTTGTTGGTTTCTACATAATTGTCCTCTCCTTCACTCGTGAATTCGTCATGCAGGTGCTCCTGTCACCACTGGCCCGTTACTACAACCTCACCCGCGGTAAGAAGGCCCGTTTCATGGAGCAGGTCTATTCTGCTCTCTACTTCGGTGTCCTTGGTCCCGTTGGTCTCTGGGTCATGAGCCACACTCCTGTGTGGTACTTCAATACTCATGGCATGTACGAGGGCTTCCCTCACCGGACTCATCTTGCACCAGTCAAGTTCTACTATCTGTTTGAGGCCGCGTACTGGGCTCAGCAGGCCATTGTGCTTCTCCTGGGTATGGAGAAGCCTCGCAAGGACTTCAAGGAGCTTGTTGGTCACCATGTTGTCACCCTCGGACTGATTGCCCTGAGTTACCGATTCCACTTCACCTACATTGGTCTGGCAGTCTACGTCACCCACGATATCAGTGACTTCTTTCTCGCTACGTCCAAGACGCTCAACTACATTGATTCTCCCCTTGTCGGACCTTATTTTGGAGTCTTCATGGTTGCTTGGATCTATCTGCGTCACTTCCTTAACTTGAAGATCATTTGGTCTCTTCTCACCGAATTCGAGACCGTTGGCCCCTTTGAGCTCAACTGGGAGACTCAGCAATACAAGTGCCGTATCGCACAGGTCATCACCTTCGCACTCCTCTCGTCCCTCCAGGCCTTGAACTTGTTCTGGCTCTTCTGCATTGTTCGAATTGCTTGGCGATTCCTCAGCCAGAATGATCTCCAGGATGATCGATCTGAGGACGAAGACGATGATGTCGAGGAAGAGGAAGAGATGCCTGCCTCTGCTCTCAAGACCAACGGCAAGGCAAATGGCTTCGCCAACGGACACACCAATGGTCATGCCATCAGCAAGACCCCTGGAGATGCAAAGAAGTAGATGAATTCGCACCTCAGGTTGGCATCTGAAACTAATGGAAGAATGGAAGGGAACTGTTGGAGAAAAGGACTTTGACCTACTTTGTTTCCAGGAAAGTATCGTGAAAACGAAGAGAGGGTTGGTGAGACGAATTAATGGATCAACATCATCTAATGACCACATCGAGCGAGATATGCCACGAAACGGGCGCATAGCTGTATTTCTTCCTCATTTTTTTCTTTTGAGACCACGGAGGCAGCGGGATGGAATGGGAAATGGATGGTAATGGAGTTCAACTGGGAGTGGTTGGACCTCACTGTCGCTTTTGTATCAAACATGCCGGCGTTCCGAGGGAGTCCGAACTAAACGGACTAATTATCTGTTGTGTTGCGGTGGTAGGTTATCTGTCTAGTTGGGCAGCAGACAGCCATACATTCTTCACATGCGTGTGTGCACATGCACATGTTGGCTTGTCGTGTCAACATTGGGAGCCAAGAGGGCTTGATTCAAATGAGGCAGTCGAAATGTCTTTCGACAAACTCGTCGAGCCACTTCGGGAAAGGAGGGTTCCTTACTTATATGTGCAACACTCTCGCTGGCCTCAAGTCACTCACCATCCCCTACCCTACCGCATGCACATCGCCAGAACACCATCTCCCTCGGGCCATGTATTCATCAAGCACCTATATCTTCTTGTACAATCACGCTTGTCACTTTCTATACGAACACATTTAATAATACTACCACTCTGACGCTCGCTACCTCTACTCCCCGACCCGCGTGCTATTCACACTCCTAGCCTCCTTCAGCTAATTTTCGTGTTGGTCGGCATTAGTGAATAGATAGCTTACGTTTTCAGCTAGAAGCCTCAACACGCGTCAACTTGGCGCCTTTTCTTAACATGATCCGGAAACCCGAATACTAACTCGCCTCTCGTGTTGGAGGACATACAACAACAGATCTGACTTATTATGCTAAGCACTCTACGGAGCATGAGGTGGGGATATAGACTAACCCCCAATTCTGCCTCTTATGGATACTCTCCCAGACCCTTAAAAACACCGCATCACGCTGGAGGCGCACGCGTAAGCCGATACGAGCGAGCTCCAATCTCTCCTCCGTACGGTGAGAAAGGCCATGCATGGGAGATAAGTCAGAAATAAAACGTGTACCTATCATTCGCCTGTCTAAGTCGTGGGTAACTCTACTATGTCGCAGTCAGTCCACTTGAATTTCTTAGCGTAGTAGCGAGACTCAAGATGGAGTCTGAAAGAGAATACCTGCACAATGCATGCATGGGCATGCCCCCTTGCCTTGTCCAGCGGGAAGAATGGCAGTTTAAAGTGTACACATCCACTCGGGACAGGGCCTGTATGCATTGCGACATTGATGCAACTTTATATGTGAATACATACATAGCTAGACTATCCGTAGACTACCCTACTCTACGCACACCGTACGCTCAGAATCAAGTAATCGGGCGGCGCAGCACATCACCACAGGAGCAGAATGTGCGACATAGGCATGAGATTCGCGGAGGTTAGCCGCCGGGAGATAGCCATACGCCGCAGACATACAGAGGGCCAGCAACGACTTAGAGGAACCGAGTCTCGGATGCCCCCTACCATTTCCTAATGGCGTCAAAATATATTTCCTTTCAGGGGTCAATACGCTTGTTCCCCCCCCCCCCTCTCGCCCCTCGCCGTGGATCCGTCATCCGGGGTCGCGGGTCCGTCAAGTGGAGTCAATTCTGCCGAGCACAGCCTCAATGTAACGGAACGGAGAACGGTCCGTAAAACACGACAACATCACATTTCCTCAAACGCTTACACGCTCGAAACGAGTTGAAACACGTCGTGGTAACTGTCTTGTCACACATATTCCGGCATACAACGACACGTGGAGATACCAAAGCGAATCACTAACCAAGAGCTAGAAAGAACACAAAGACTTCATTCAATTACGCGCCTGCTATGTATGCTATGCTATGCTACCTAGTCCATACTTCAATATGCTTGACTCGGGTGAAATACCCTGCATTACATACTTTGTTGGGCCCCGAAATAGACATGACTCAGCTTGTTGTCTTCTGTCGAACAGTGTCCCTGCCTCCTCATCCAGAGATTTTAGACCATCGAATGTAAGATAGCAAGAGGTCATTATTTTCTCCTCGTCCTAAGTAGCAACCATTCACCCGCCGCCCCATTCTTGAAAGGGCCAGTCGATTCACAACCGTTTCCCCCCGCATGAGCGGTCTGTTTGTCTAAAAGACCTAGAAGTCTCCTGTGTAAAGACCTTGCATCTCTCAACCACTCATTTGCATCCTTTTCTGAAGATGTCAGATGTGCAATTTCGCATGCTGTGTCGAGAGCGTCGAGCCGGTCGTCGCAGCTAAGAGAAATTCCGATCAATCCATATGCCCCTTATATTCGGCCTAAGCCGTGTCCCATTTCAAAAGCAAATCGTGATATCCGTAAACGCCTGCATATGTACCCTGCCATGACAATTACTGTGCTATATAGCACGTTACAACACAAACGTTTGACTGCATTACCCCCCTTTCCTATTGCCTTGTTGATAAGGTTAAAAATATTCACTCGAGTGCCTCGATGTAGGCTGTTTCGAGATGATTAGTCGGACTCCGATAATCCGATGCATTAAACACTAGAAGCAAAACGCCTCAACACCGATCCGATGCAATCTTGATGCCGAACCTATGGGTGAAACGTCGTAGGCGGAGATGGCGCTTCGTAAGCCAAGTAGATAAAATGATAGCGTGGAAGAGTTGTGGTGAGAATTAAGTTAGAGGGTAGCTTCGTCAATCCCCGATGGTGAAGATGACACGGCGATTGACAGTAAAAGGTTGTGTATATTGGCGAAACACTGGGGTGCTGAGACGTGAAGCGATGGCTTACTTCCGCTCCATCGAGTGCTCCTCGCTGTGGCTCGACTCTGCGTCGGAGCATGACGAAGAGGATGTGTGTGTATCATCCTCATGGCCTTGTGAACCTGAGCCGGATATGCTTCCTGAGGATCCCAGACCGTTGTAGCTGTCAATAGCACCGTCTGAATTCCTTTTTGGTCCCATTTTAGCCTTACGAAGGGCCCTGGCAGCTTTCAACTGCGCTTCACGAGCCACGTTCAGGGCTCGCTCGGCTCGGATTTGCTTCTCCCACATGGAGGCATATCGCCCCTTCGCGGCCAAGAGTTCTTCATGAGTTCCCTTCTCAACAATTGTTCCGGAGTTAAGAACAATGATTTGATCGGCGTGTGTGATCGTTGATAATCGATGTCTGAATCGATGTTAGTAAGAAAGTTGTGGAAGCTATGGAGCGGTTACATACGCAATGATGAGCAAAGTTCGGCCCTGCCCAATGTTCCACACATTATCTTGAATCTCCTGCTCAGTATGGGAGTCTAGTGCTGATGTGGCCTCGTCCAGCATGATGACACGAGGGTCCTTGAGAATTGTTCGTGCAATGGCGACTCGCTGCTTTTCGCCACCGCTCAAACGGAGACCCCGCTCGCCGACCTGCGTGCTGTATTGATCTGGAAATGATAGAATGCGGTCATGAATGCTGGCGGCACGGCATGCTTCATAAACCTCTTCGTCTGTGGCGGAGGGTCTTGCATACTTAAGGTTGTACATCAAGGTCTCATTGAAAAGCGTTGTGTCCTGGGGAACGACACCAATCTTCTCTCTGACTGAGTTGATGGTTAGATCCTTGACATTCTTCCCGTCCAACTCGATCGATCCTTCATCGCAGTCGTAATAACGGAACATGTGGCGAAACAAGGTAGACTTGCCTCCACCTGACTCGCCCACAAACGCTGTTGTGGTGCCAGGCAGACATTCGAAGGAAATGTTGCGTAGCGCGGGTTTTCGTCGGTCATAGGAGAAGCTAACATTGTTCCAACGCACATGACCTTGGAAGTCCTTACCCAGAGGGACAGCATGGGGCGTATCCACTACCGTTGGCTGGATCTTGAAAAGCTCAAGTAATCTCTCACCTGAGATCATCGCCTGCTGTACGGTCCGGTAAAAAGTACCAAAAAAGTTCAGGGGACCCTGTAGTTGTGTCAAGTATGAGACTACCATGAACCAGTCACCAGTGGTGCGACGATCCATACCCATGGCGACTTGCCAGCCACAGACCAAGGCAGCGATGATCCTACCGAGGTTGAAAACAACGGTTTGGCAAATATTCATCATCATCATGCCCATCTGAACCTTTGCCTCAGCATTTTGAAACACTGCAACCTTGCCTTGGTACCGTCTGGACTCGAAATCTTCGGCGTTGAAGTATTTGACTGTTTCGTAACTAGAGATTGAGTCGTTCTTTACTGCTTCCTCTTCGCGGTCGGCGTTGGTCATTTCACGACGCTGATCCGCTCGAGTGGAAGCCATCTTGATCGTCATGTAGAGATACCAACAAGTATCAACCAGGTTAATCTCAGCGTACAGTGGGCCGTAATAATAGTAGAAAACCGAGATTGCGAGGAAAAGATCGAAAAGCATGGGGAAAACCTGGAAGGTTACTTGCTCAAGAAATTGGTTAATGGAAGAACCTTTGTTGAGTGCTGATAGGACCTCCCCAGTGCGCTTAGAGAGGTGGAAATCGAGACTCAGAGAGTGTACGTGGTTGAAAGCGGCTGTCGTTAGTCCCCGATACGAATATTGTGAGACGGGAATCCAAAGAATTGATCTCAACGATCCCAGAAGTCCAGATTGACCTTGAAGAATCCACAAGAGTCCAAGGATCAAAAAGTCTTTCAATGGGAAGTTGTCCATTGAAAGGCGTTCGCCATTTTTAACATCTTTGATCACCTCCTCGAGATCATCTACCACTTGTTTGACTGCCATCGGAACAGCTACGTTGACCAAACGCTGTAGCATCACCAAGATGAAACAGATGAGAACATTTATCTGAAGTCTGACAGAGTCCTTGGGCCAGAGGTAAGGGAAGAAAAGTGAGTACCCCTTAAGATACTCCCACCACGTCTTGTGTGGTAGCTTCTCGGGTCGATAGAAGGCAGCGGGTTCTTCCTTTTTAGGGAAATTTGGTGTCTTGTGTGCGTTTGACATCGTTCTACCGCGCCCACGGCGACCATTGGTATCACGACCATTAGGAATCTGGCCGTTGACCGCTTGACCATTAGTATCATACGACCGGCGGTTTCCGTTAAGTAGTGGTGTTGACTCGGCTGGGTTGGCTTCCTCGGCTTTCTTCTCGTCAGTGTCACGAGCTTTGCGAATCCACGCCAAGCTAAAGACTCCGATCAAGGCAAGTAGATGGAGTATTCGAACGAAATAGAGGACGAGGTCGATCTTCGTCCAGTAATCTACACAGTTTCCTTCCTTGTCTGAGCCGCTGTTTTTAACAGAGCGGAAGAAGTGGCAATCGAAAGCCGCAACTGCAGTTGTAGAAAACATGATGATCTCGCCAATGAAGCCCAAGATCCAGATAATGAAGTGAACAATATTAGGACCCTTACGCCAGTCGAAAAGCGAGATGAGGATATAAAGATAGAAGAAAAGGGACCCGGTAACATGGACCTATGCGAAAAAGTGTCAGTTGTAGTTACGATGACTCTCTCGACGGCTAGAGGGGTAGGTATTTCACATACAACACTCCATTCACCAGCCCATGGCAACCCCTCGTTGGACCATTGGTAAGGATCTTCATACCAGAAAGCATGATAGAACATGAATCCAGCGCTGCCCACATAGGTCATGAAGACAACAAAGGCGAGGTAACGAAAAACATTTTTTGCGGTACGGCCAAAACCCGGGCCGATCTTGCGGTCACCATCGCCTCGGGCTCGCTTCCTCTTGGTTATGGGTAATGGCTTGCCTCCAGGTCCTTTGACGGTAGGCTGAACCAGGTCTTCTTGCTTCTTGGAATTCACGACGCTGTACCAAGCGGCGCAAGATATGAATGCTGTAAGTAGGATGAGGGCGTAGAGGTATTGCGTTTTGCGCAAGATATAATCGGCCAGAGGCAGATCATCACGGCCTGCGCCGCGGGGGGGGATGATCGCGGTGTCGTCGGTGGCAGCCATGATGGCGGACTAGAATAGTTGTGAGCGTCGTTCGGTGTCAAAGAGCGGCTAGCTCATATGTGAACTATTGAATCCGAGAAATAGGACGACGTCGATAGAGGAAGGGAAAGGCCTTCACCGCGGACAAAGCATCGCCCTGCCCGTGGCAATTGACGGGACAGAGGGGCCGATAAACGAGTGAGTGGCGGGGAGACTGCGGAGAGGCACGAGTTGAAGATGTTGAAGGGTTAAAAGAGAGACTCGAGACTCGAAAGACGAGTGCGGTCTAAGTCTTGTCCTTGTCCTGCTTTCTTTGCTTTGAGCCGAACCTACGACTCAAGCAGGTGCCACTACCAGTGCAGGTGCAAGTGCAAGTGCAAGTGCAAGCGCAAATGCAAGTGCAGGGTGCAGGGGGGGGGGGAAGGTGCAAGGTGCCGGGGGCAGGATGCCGGACGCCAGGTGCCAGGTGCAGCAGGGCAGGTGCCCACCTGTACAGATTTGGGCAAGCGCAACTCCGACGAGCATCCATTCGCTCGCAGCGCCAGTCCAGGACAAGCAACCGGTGATGGATGGAAATGGGTGTTGAAGTGCCCCGGTTTCCGCAGGGTGTGCACTCTAATACTGCAGCACAAGCTAAGAGCACCTCAAATCTGAAGCAAGCAATGCTTTGAACGGTCGGTAGTGGATGATTGAGTGAGTGAGTGAGTGCGTGGATGTAGTGAGCGCAGGGCGACACCATCACATCAGCTCAGCTCAGTAGGGATGGATGATAGATGCCCTATTCAGCACACCCTAAGCCCTTCCATCCCTCCAGCTAACTACGACATCGGTCGTCAATTGCCCCTCTATCGGGTCCCCAGCACCAGCCCAGCTTTTAACTAGCAACATGGAAAACCAGCCAGTGGAAGGCAGTGAAGGCCAGGTGCCAGCAGCAGTGCGTATTCAGGCCTTTTGCTTCAGTGTTTGGGGCCCTTTGGTGGGGCAGCTGACTTGGCTAAGTGGCGAAAGCCACCCCGAAGATTGCCCTCCCGTCGGGATGCTCTCTTCTGGCCCGTCGAATGAATGATTGAGATGGAGAGGTGATGAAGGTACGGAAAAAGAATAGTGAATAACGGGTACGCACCTATTAGGTCAAACACAAGCACTGCACAGTGAACCAGCTTGAATTTGAATTCGCTGTCGTAATTCAAAGGGTCCAAGGGTCCTCTACTCTGCGTAATCAGAGTTGGGAACTAATAGCGAGAGTCTGTATGTATATTTCTTGTTTTTATAAGATAGATAGATAGTATGAGGACTGAGAGGTTCCCTGTTGAGGTGTATTTACTCAAACAACTAAATGCACGATAGCAATTCGTTTTTAAAATACTCGTTACTGTGACAGCTTCTGTTATGGACTGTATTGTATGTCCAGTCAGTTTAATATTGTTTTCAAGATTGGATTGCGCGGGCGCCGCCGGTGGGCGTTGCTGGATCGTTGCTAGATCGTTTGTGGCTCGATCGATAACTCGCTTGTTGCTGCTGGCTTTCACTAATTCTAGACCATGGGAACGGAAACTGAGAGCGGGTTTGGCTATAGAAGAAGCAGCTCACATCATATTCGGTGACTACAACATAGACTCAGTAGGCCTCCTGGCCCATCTTGCTCCTCTTATTCCTGTTCTCGTGCTTCCCTTTCACTATCAACTTTGCTCAACCACAAACAACGCCTCTCTTCTAGGCCCTCTGAGCCTCCCGGCGTTCTCCTAGAGGTGGGTACACGCCTCAGGCCTGGGACACTCTGTGGTCCGGCGACACGCCTCTAGCCTCTAGCACACGCCTCTCTCGACCTGGCACGCTCCCACACACACGCCTTCAACAGTGTACCCAGAAGCAGCTAGGGTAGGGTGGAGCGTCCCTTTTGGTGGAGAGAATCTTGGGAAGAGGGTCCTCTTTGTGTCCTTTCTGGGGGGCGGTGGTTCTTGGCTTGGATTCCACGCTTTTATCCTCACGTTGTTCTTGTCTTTGGGTCCGTTGCCTACCTGGAACGGGTTTATCTGAGCGACGGAAACTCGAGTTCAATGCTTGTCTCATTGACCTGACGGGGTCTGTGTATTGTTCTATGCCAAGAGCGTGAATCACTATGAAAGAATGGCAAAGATGATAGATACATGATCCGCAGACTCGGCGCTTTGGGCATTGACAGACCTGACCTGATACCTTATAACGCTGGTGCCGCGGGAGCAGTCGGGATCGAAACGAATGGCAAACTCAACATATAGAGAGGCGGCGTTATTACTAGGACGCGACTCGGGCGTTCAACAATTGATATCTATCTATTATTATACATTATTATATGTATGTACTGCAGAACCCATGCACTGACTGGCTAAGCTGTTGTTTTGCGTGGGTCAATCATGAAGCTCGGCTTCGAATGACACGACATGTGCCTGTCGATGATTGCGTGTAAAGCACACAACTAACAGCAAAGCTTGACGTTCATTGACACTGCAAGGGATGAATATTCTCTGTTCTTTTTTAGGGAAACGGGTCCAATACAACTTCACTTCACCTACACCTTGTCTAGTATGGTTCCGCTTCAGGTGAGATCGGGGATTGTTTGACCAACAGCCAGGTTCCCCCAGATGGCAGGACAAGGTTAGTCAATAAGAATAGAAGTCAAACAATGACAGGGAAATTGGAATTCATCATCATCAAGACATATCGCCGGGTATTTTGTTAGTAGTACGGTTGTTCTGCGAACAACGAACTGAGCTGCCCAGCAAGCAAAGTGATGAGATATACATACAAAAATAGTCATGATGTTCGGCCAAAACACTCTATTTCAATTTGAGTTCCCCTATTGGTTTAAGGGGTATCGTGATAGCGCACCACCTCAGCCTTGAAGATGTCCCAATTTAGACTATGTGTAAACAAAGTCAGCACCAGTCCTATCCAATCCATTCCAACCAATCCATCCCGTCCCAACCCTCTCTGTTCCCTTGTAAAGTTTCGATAATCCGTTGCACTGACCGGACGGAACGCCGCCCAGCGGCTGATGGTGTTGGTTTGTGCGCTTCGGTAGACTACATACAGTAGTCATCCGCTTTACGCTGTTGTACATATCATGGACTCAATTGTTGCTTTTTGGCGCACAACGAAATGACTATGCAGTCCAATGGCAAACCAAGGAAACGAATCCGCATGGGACGTGCCATGTTGATTTGTGAAAGCAAACCAGGAATTCAGAAGACTTGCATGGCTAGTCGTCTAATCGGTTTGATTAAGCGGTGTGTATGTCTCCGTCTTTGTGTCAATAATCATGAATTTCTCTCTCTTCCTAGTGACTTGACGCCTGCTTCTGATTGCTTCACGAAATCCATACATACATGTCTCATCAGCGATCGCATCCAGAACTTTGGTGTGAACTGTCAGGCCGTGTAAGTGGTCACGGTGGCTAAGACGATGGCGATAGTGATGATGTAAGTGAGAGCCATGACTTCCATGTTCCGTGCCTTAGCTCAGTGTAATGGTTGCACAGGAACATGTACCCCGTACTGTACCTCCAACACAACCTGCGATTTCGATTGCTGCCGTTCCAAAGAAGAAGCTGTTGGAGACCTCTCCACGCAGGTCGAATGAAGATCAGGTATTGTGCCTGGCAGGGCTTGTAGGCTGCGGGTACGGTATCAAGAGGCTTGCCTAGGCGTCATGACTATGACCCTGGCAAAGCTTTATTGAGTTCAGTTCATCGAATTTTCTACTCGAATATGATCTATTGGGTAGTTACAATCTCTATGTTATGTTATGTGTCTCAGTTCTCTATGCTGGAAATTGACTGGCCAAGTCTTTACTCCATCCCGTGCCCAGCAGTCCTCCACCATCTTGGATCCCGACCGCCAGATCCCAGCCCTCACCTTGTCTAGGTAGTCCAGGCATAGATGTGTGTACCTAGATCTGAGCTCCTGACGTAGCTTACTCTGCCCCCTTCCCACTTCCACGGCACCACCTCTACTCCGCCGTCGTCATCCGAGTCAAGTCATATGGGAGGCCGAGTCAGGAGGACGTTTCTCGGCCAGCAACGGGGGAAAGGAGCGGAGAGATCTGGCCGGGCAGATCATCGCTGTTGAGTCTTGGCTCTAGAAGTCATGATGGTGTTCTTATTCCCGAGACAATAATTGCTGAAAAGCCGGGGTCGAAGAGGAGGGGTGGGCTGGTCTCCCGCCATAAAAAGAAAAGTGACAGCCCTCCTTCACTAGCGGGCAGGTCGTACATGCTGTGCTGTCGTGTCTTGTCACAAACTTTAGGCTGCAGATGATTGTCTTTGATCTTTCCCTCATTGCGCCAGCTACAGTAGTTTCCTGCATGTAGGTATGCGAGTTGACGCAGGTCCCTGAGGAGAGGAAAGAGAAAACTTAACAGCAATTGACGAATGAGCTTTGGCTGTCCCATCTGCCATTGACTATGCCTATCTTCTTCGTTCCATTGTACGCAAGTCCTAGAATACATCAGGGATCTGTTGGTTAGTGTCAAGGCGCGGGGCGACGCCGAGCAGCGATGCGATACGATATCATGCAGCGAGCAATGCACGGTGAAACAGGTTCTCAGGTATTTGCGATGTAATAAGTAGTTACAGTAAGTGTACCAGCTTACACAGAACACAGAACGAGCATACAGTATGCGCAAAAGCCCCCCATTGTTGGCTCTGTACTACACCAAGCGCTGGTATCAACATTACCAAGCTTGGCCTGATAGTCCCCTCTTTGCTCTCCAGATCGATCGTTGTTGCGTTGGTGGGAAAGGATTGGCTGCAGACTGCAGTGGGACTGTCGAATTCCGTGCTGCTGTCAGATGTCGGATTCGCAAGGTGAGTAATAAGGTGAGATTCAGGTCAAGGAAGAGTGCAGTCCCTGGTGTGCAAGCTAAGATTGGCGATGCACCGTCCGATTCTGGAAAACTGACAAAGATGAGTGGGCGGCTAAAATGGTCAATTATTTAACTGATCAATTAATTTTTGCTGACATCCAATAGCGGATGTACTGGGGGGTTTTGCTTTTGTTTACGAGGGTCACCGTGTCTCCATACCTTCTCGATGGTGTCTCAAGTCTTTCTGTTTTCTCTCTCCACCATTTGTGCCCCAGGTGTCACCACCAAAGACTCATGATGCTTGACTCTCCTCCACTTTGAATATGTGCTGACTCCACAGAGGCTGTTATTTGTTGTCCTGAGGCCTGTTAGCTCGACCCTCTTTCATACAACTGCCGGTGAGCTGTACTGTAGCTGTCGTAATGCGTCACAACTTACAAGTGTCGACTGACTCCATAGTAAGGTACTTCGTATTGTACAACCATTTCTATTGTCTCTGCCAGACTTGGATAGCATTGTCTGTATGTGAACTCTTCATGTGTCTATAATTACTACCTCGGCAACTGAAGAGCGATGACCCCAACATCTACTAATACCGAAGAACAGACCCGAGCTAATTAGCAGCATTTTATATACCTTACTAGCGAATACTTAGCTACAAAGAAAAGGATTCCATTGATCAATCTATTTTATCCACCATGAGGGTTTAATGTTCGGTACAGTAGGTATTCAATATGACTGCACTGGATCGCGGTCAGCGCTAGGATGGAGCTGTGATTTGATCTTCATCAGTCCCAAATGAGATCTGCAATTGCCTCTTGACTGGAACACTCTCGGTGAAGAAGCAGAAAAGCTCGGTCGTAATTTTTGTCTCTTCACCGTCCATACCTAGCTGCAACGCTACCTCTGCTTCATCATGGGATGATTAGCATCTTTTCTCTTTCACCGCTTGCGCTGCTGCATAAGTGTCTGCAGGCAATTGGGCCCGTTGTTCAAACCAAAGCATTGTCGTGCAACGCTCATGCTAGTCATCAAGACACACCTGTGGTCTCTGCAACATTTGCTTGAATAGCTTCGCGTCAAGTTATCCGATTGATGCAAAACCCCGGCGTCTGGCCGCCAGCCAAGCATGGGTGTCTAGGCCGTTGACAGGTCAGTTCATCTTGACTGAGCATGGGAGCCACGAGAACAGTCAGCCTGTGAGACCTGGGCTGCCGTACAATCCCAGTCTTTGTCACTAAAATTCCAGACCCTTTGTCTTGTACAGGATAGTGTCCTTGATGAGGTGGAAGAGTCGGTCGAGCAGACAAAAGACACCTGTCTGTGCCTCTTGTCCATTAGCCATCTGTACATAATCTGTGCTGCACCTATTCCGCCAATCCTCTCAAGGGTTCAGTCCCCCTAGCATTCATTTTATGGATCACCACCATCACCGGCGCCGCCGTCAAAGCGGGACCTTTACTGGTTACGGTACGGAAGCTCAATTCAACTCAGGTAACTTATGGGCAGCAACTCGTCAAGGTGCAGAAATGAGCTGACGGCTAAAAAGAAAGCAAAGGAGAAAACAAAGACAGGCCAGGCCAGGCGAGAAGATAGCGGAACCTAAGTTATGGAATGCTAAGTTCGCATCACCTGTTGTATTTGCTGCTGTGGTACCCCAGGTCACGGTCCCGCGAGCCATATCATGAAATGGGAATGACTGGTTGAAGACTGTGTGACCCGGTCAGACTAAGAGGACAAGCGGATGCGCCCCTCCGTCCTTGCTGACTACGACTGGTAGCTACTAAGGTAGCCAAGCACCAAGGCTCAAAGAGCCGCTCCGTCACGATCCTAGTGTTGGTTTTAGTGAGCCATGGCAATGGGCGATGGCATGGCAGTTTGCACTTGAGCCCAGCTTGGAATAAATTCGAAGCCAAGCCAAATTGACACAACCCTCCATTGCCAACTGATCAGTAACGTTTGGTGTTATAATAAACATGGAAAACGGTATGGATTGACATCCAATTCTGTGTTCGCCAAAGCCAAAGATCATGAAAATGTCTGAGTAAGTGTGATCATGACCCCACCTCCACAATTGATACCAGTCTTCTCGGTGTAAGTGAGGACACCTCCAAAAGGACAAACACTCAAATACCGCTGCTAATGAATGTGAGAATCACCATTCGAAAAGAGTCAAGCATGCACATTCGTCTCGCTCCGACCAATTCAAACCTCACCTTTTTCTTCGGGTCCTGTAGCTTAATCAAAGTGGTGTTGATAGTAGGTATGTGGTTGTCCTTGTGGCTGTGTAGTGGGCAGTGGGTGGTGTCATATCTGCAGACGACTGCATCTAGTCCAAGGGGCTTGGGCCAGGTCGAAATTTGGCAAATGCATGCCCTCTTGATTTCCGTCTTGTAACAGATTCACCCCGAGAGCATATTACTTGGCATCCACATCTAGGTTCGTGTTACCCCGTGGGCTATCTGAGGAAGCGAGAAGTGAGGCCATTCAGGTCAAGTCAGACTTGCTGATGTGATGTGATGTGATCAAGGTAATACGAGGTGCTACCAAGAAATGTGATATATGAGCTACGGGATGCCATACATAATGTATGTATTATGTATGCATAGGTACTTAGGTAAGGTAGGTAGGTAGGTAGGTAGGTGAGTATGCGTATGTATGTATGCCCCGAAGTGAAACTTGAAGGTTGCTGGCATAGAGCTCTTGCATACAATACTTACCTATAGTGGGTTTGTACACTACTACCCAGGAATGAATAGATATCTCACGCAGCAAAATACTGGGGCGCCTTGTTCATTCAGGCTGCCTGCATCAGTCTGCACAACTCAAAACAAGGCGAGCATAGCCAGCGAGTGCCTAATTGACTCAGATGCATATATTGATTTCAAGGATATCCTTTCTAACGGCGCCTTCTTAACTCGCCACCTCCCACCAGAAAGATATCGAGACTCGATACGATTCGATATGCACATCCCCTTCGCTTACCTAACTTGCCTTCACCTACATTATGAGATGTTGCCAGCCGCCGGCTGCAACTCCCAGAGTCTTTGAGGCCAACTGTTACTGTTTCTATTTCTGCTGTGCCTTCCTTCCTTCCTTTGATGTACTGCGCTGCACCGCCCTGCACTCCCGTTTTCTGCGCTGTACTGTACCTTCCTTGTCAACATTTTCAAAACCTGATAGCATCAGCAACCTACCTTAGGAAAGAGTCAGCAAACATGGAAGGACGGGGCCGGTGGGGATTGCCTGCCGGATACCTACCTACTAACCTAGCACCTGAGATTCAATCAAAGCCTTGCCTTCCCTTACCTTGGGTACAGCCCAGCAGATTGAATGGATGGGATACCTATCTCCGTACCTCCTTAGACATCCACTCCGGGCAGCCTCCTTCAGCTTCCCTCCACAACTTCACACCTGGCGGGCTTCATGGAGAATTGCTTGTCCGACAACTCACCTCTCACAACTTCCGATGCTGGCTCAACATGCCTGATCCATGGTCTTCTGCGCCTTATCACTAGCTGCACACTTGTCTAGTGTGTTGTATCTCACGAGCAAAAGACCTAGGTAACAAGAGCTGTTTATACTCGTCAAAGACATTCTGCCTATCGTACCGATCTTGATTTGGTTCCCAAGTGGTGATGCATCATTCGTTCAGCTCTGGCCTTGAGTCCTACACAAACTCCACTGTCCGGCATGAGTAGCTTTGAAGGCTCTTGTCTTCTCTCGTCTATCTCGTTTCCTCTATATTGTTTCTGTTTGACATGCCTTTCTTTGCTTATTGCTTCAGGACTGCAGGTTCACTCATCGTATTGGTCGCTGGCCTACCTTACTCACCTCGCAGTCATCATGTCAGGTTAGGTTAACCACAAGCCTACGCACAGATAACCCTGCCCCCGAAGACCCCTGCCAATGTCTTGTCCATACGGAGTAGACACTCTCTCCTAGCTTATACTGCATTATTGCTTTTTCGAAACTCAAAACCGCCAGCGACTCTATGCAATTTTCACCTCGGCAGGAGAAATGAGCTGTCATTACGAAGTGCCAGTCAGTATTCGGCAGGCATTATGCTTACGTTTGAGTCCTGGCATGCCCATCTCGGGACTCGTTTAGATGCACAGTGCTGCTCGCTCAACACCCTTGGACAGGTTATGGTCTGACCGGTAGTCCTTTGATCATTATGTCGATTCGCCTTCGCCTGTGGTATCGGACTTGACTTTCCTGTTCTGGCACTCGTAAATTTCACATGAATACAGGCCTCAATACTCTGTTCAATGAGATCAGTTCCAGAGACATCCTTCTTCATGCAAACTCCGTTCTATTGGGTCTCGGCCTCGCCAAGCAATACATCCATCCATATGCGGCTCGCCATCGGTTTGTGTTTCATAGGCCCACAAGGAGCTACGCATACGGGACGATACATACGACTGAAAATGGCCTCCATTCGATGTTGCGTCTTGAGTGCTTTTGGCGAGTCATTCATTCTTCTTCAATCTACCAGGATACAACCCCCCGCTCTCTATGTTTATCTCATGTCGAGAAAATGCATGAATAGCATGCAATCAGTGTCACTCGCTGTTCGATCAAGTGGTGTCCCTCATGGCTTGCAACGCTTCTGACTAAGCCCTCGTGGCTCCCTAACGTCACTGCACGTATAATATGCGGCTGAATGCTGAATACGCTTCAGCTGCCTGTTCTAATTTTCTGGGGAAACATGTGCGTGGCTGCAAAGCAATATCATGGGGGGGATGCGCGGTGTGGGACGTTGGCTTTGCGCGGTACTTCACTTGACCGGTCAACCACGAGGAGATCCTGGAGACGGCCCACCACTCTTTGGCTCTGGCTCATTCTTCGCCTAAAGCCTCGATGATCATCCCCCACATCAAAGGACAAGATCTCCAATCCAATACTTCAGCCTCAATCGCGAGGGAGACTTAGCCCAGCTAATCACCACCCTGTCAGCTAGTTTAGGCACCTCGGGTCGACGACATGCATCCTTGTGCATACATGCCTCATGCTATCACCTCAGGTAGATGGCTGCTACAAGACATGGCTCACCGACAAGTTTGTTTGTCGACTAACGGGAAGTTTATTCCAGCAAATGGGGTTCATCCCGAGTTTCGATAACGGTTGCATTGTGATACAAACAAGCTTGCAGGTTTCCGCTCCAATGGGTCCAACCAGCTTCACCGCGAGCCGAAATCATACTCAAACCCTTGCAACAGTAAGTACATAATACTAATGGCATTGCGGGACTTGTCGGGGCTTTCACCGGCTCAATGAAGCCGATTATAGCTCAAAGAAGTGGTCCAAGACAAGTTGTGAACGGTGTCTGAATGACCGAGATTGTTGGGAGATAAGAAACGGTAACACTATTGAAAAATATGAAAACCGGCATGCTACTTGGGCTTGTCAAGTGGGCTGTTTCTCTCTTTCCTCGCCTTGGGAAGCAAGGAGATCTCTAGCTGACGTCCTGCAGCCACTTGGACAGAGACCGGAATATGCAGCTCGGAATCTCAACTCTGAATATGCAGGACGGTTGGTTTACTTTGCTTGTGATAAGTGTCTGCGTTTCAGATGTGACAGTCTGGCCTATCAGAAGCATTTGTTTCATGCACTGGAAACAACAGAACTTCGTTTCGTTTCACTCAACTAAACGGTCATGAAATATGATGGAGATGCAACGTTTGTTCCTGCTCGCCTGCTGCTTTCATGAGTCAATGATTCGCATCAATCGTATGTTAACATCTCCATTGCACTTCCGGCATCATTCCCCAAACTACGATCAGGGCAAAATACTCATGACTTCCCAGATTATATGCAAGTCCTTGGAACCCTCCAGATAGCCAGCAGGTTTCGCATGAAGTTCTTATCTCAAAATCGCTGAGGGAAGGAATAAACCCTTGAACAGCTGTAAGTTGGGGCCTGTCTGACGTGGAAAAAGGAGAGTCCAAGAGTCCAAGAGCTCTCCCTGCTCTCAGCTGCAACTGTGATGGGTCGATGCCATATGGTTCACCATAAGGGCCTTTTTGTTGCTTCTTAGGTGCTGTTCACCGCCTATACAACTATGACCGCAATGTTTGGGGTGGCTACCAGGGTTGGCGAGCTACCGAACAAACAAGCAACTGCCTCCCCCCAACCAAGAACATTCCGTTGACTTCCCCAAGATATCTCATGTCACCGCAGCAAGGGCTCATGTGATGGCTTGGGACAGAGCCGTGCAGCGCGGGGGAGCGAAGCTTCCGGAAAATTATACTAGACAGCTACAGGAAGCTCAATTCCTTTGATTGTGGCGTGCCAAGCTAACAAGCAGGACGAGACGGTGATGTGTCGGTGTGAAGAGTGAGTGTAATGCCTACAGGCTGCAACTGGGAAACTTGACATTACCGGGTATACCAACGGGTCGGGCCGTAAGTCAGTCCAACTCCAGTCGAAAGTGGGATTTCCGGTGAGATAGTTGACATGGATGGACGATTCGGGTACCGCCAGTCTGTGAAGTGGATGCCTGGGGTAAAGTACCCGTCGGAACGCGTTGCATAACCCAAGGCAAATCACTAGCGACGACAGGGCTCAACACCATCGACATCGACCATGGCATAACTATGTATGTCTGTTTATCGTCATGGGCACAAATATCAGCCCGATAGCCACATCGTGCTACCAATGGGCCATGGTACGCCCCGGATGACACCCGCATCGTCCTTGTTGGTTAAGGATGAGGATGGTTGCATGCTCTTAAGGCGCAAAGTTATGCCTAGTACACGGAACGGGGAACCCTTCCCCCCCCGTCAGACGAGCATCTGTTTGTTGTCTGTCTTCCAACGACTTACACAAGTGAAACGACATTTGAGGATGCAGGGTAAGTAGACCGTCTCACATCCATGTTGATGACATCCATAAGGATGGTCAATATGTCCGCTGCCGTCGGCATCCCAGATTAGCCATGGCGAATAACTTTCATTTGCCCCGATGGTGTGACCAGTTTATCGAAGCGAGCGGCCAAACCATTGGCTTGATCGTGAAGCACCTTAGAATTGCAAGCAAGCCCAATGGCGGGGCTTGTCATGATGATACGAGTTTTGCGTCTCAAGTCTGACTCAACTTTACACACATTATTGACGTGGAAGAAAATGGCGTCAGCGACAGCAGTGAGAACAACTTGGGCACATGCTACTGGCCATTCTATGTATTGACGAACGATGTACGGCTGTTGGCTGTCTCTTTTCACATTATGCCCAACAGATACAGTGTTGCCATATATCGCGATATACGACCCCCCTCCAAATGACCTCAACTAAATTCCCAGACGAGCCCGTGTTCATTCATCGCATCCTTTTCTGTCTATTGTCCGAGATTATATATTGTCCTCGAAGCTGATATTGGCCTGGTATATGAGAGCCAGTCACCTGATTTAGGCCCATCGAACTCCTTGGAATAGTCAATAGTTGATAGTGGTGGGCTACAGGGGTTTTTTTTGAGACAACGATTTATTCTGTCTGGTTCAATTAAGTTACAGAATCTCTGACATGCAGTGTGATGTAAGTCGGAGAATTATCCTCTCTATCACTTGCAAAACTGCCGTATTGGTACCAGCCTCCAGAAATTGATTAAGTACTCACATCGAATGAATGCAATTGCCCCATAGAGTCATAAGTCACCTGGCCTAGAATGTTGTAGTACGGACCTTGTTCATGCTCTTCTCGTTAACCTTAAATCTTGATGGTTCAATAACTCTGCTTGTTGCATGAAGTTGCCATAAGATCTAAGTTTCGCTTGATGCCTTGCCATAATGCTGTTTGGAGATGGCGAATAAACATGATAGATAGAACCTATGTTTCGAGCCCGTTGTCTTATCTTCGGCAGGAATAGTACTTCCAATTGTCATTAACAACAGCATTCAGATATGACTAAATGTGTTGAGTTGATGGAAATTTCAAGTCCACAGTGAGATATCACTAAATCTCGTGAGCTAAGGAGTGCCATAAGATCTCAATCTCTTTTAGACCGGACGTAGCCCACAAGATGAGATTGATGAGATTGGCAAAATTCCCTTTGCCATATCTAGTGCGTGGTGTAAATCAATGAACTAGGTAGGGGTCAAAATCGTAAACAAGCCACTGAGCAAGCGAAGAGATCTTGACCGGGGATAGAGAATACAAAGACTCTCTGAATCATCCCTCGGGAAGCAAGAAAACACCACACCTTGAAATGAGGTGTTAAAATAAACTTAGTAAAAGGTATCCTAAGTCTATACTAGACTTATACTAAGTTACCTAAGTCTTTTTGTCACTTAGGATCAAGGTCCTGAGTTTTCTTTCCTCCCCGAGCCTCTGAAACGTACAGTGAGAAATGGCAATGGATTTGGAGGAACAGTGCCACCGTGCTCTACTGAAGCTTCTATTCAACTGAATGAGAAGGCCTGCTGAATGTTTCTACCATTGTCGTCCAGAGCGTGTAAGTGCTTGTTCTAAGTACTTAGTTGGGTATATTGTGTTGTTTATTGTTCCAATATTGGGATTGGTCGATAGGAGAACAATACGTTTCTCCATGGAGCACCGCCACAGCCAGAGTGGAGTCTCGCGCCCAATCAGACACAAATGCACTTCAGCCTTGTGTGCCCTGAAGCTTTTATCCCCAGCCTCAGCCTTGCTACTACATTCTGACGATCAACCTCTATCTTCTGTATCATTGAGTTGACCTCTAGCTATACATTGTCGGTAGGTAAAAGCTCTACTTTGGCCCTTTTCTCAAGCCGGAGAATGCCGCTAATCATACTGTTGCAGTTCAATTGTTATCTTGGCGATAAACGAAGCGATACTCCTGACCCAGCGGGCAACATTCGAGCTTCGGAGCGACCGATCGAACGCTCTCGCCGTGTCTTACACACGATATTTGGCTCATTATCAAGGAAGAGCCTACTGCGATTGGCCAAGAGCCCCCTCAGATCAACACTTTCCGTCTTCTCCCGTCTACGCTCTTCCTCAGCAGGACTAAACTTGATCATCCTCCACCTGCATCGCCATCATGTCCAATAACGCACCCTCTACCCCCGTCAAGGTGCCATCCAGCGCCGCAAACCACACACAGGCAACTCTGGATCCAGATTTGCGGTCACAAATCAACACAGTCCTTCTGCGCGACGGTCACGTCTCAAAGTACGCCCCCTCCCTCGCCAGTTTCTATCATGACATGCTACTAACACACTACCCAAGAATACAAGATGCTCTTCTCCACGCACTGAACTCTCACTCTACAAACTGGCCTACGGCTATCCAATCGCATGCACTTGCTCTGCTGCGCTCCGGCGAAGTAACAACCTTTCCCGCCCTCCTGAGTCGCGTGCTCGAAGATGTCCGCCACGATTCCGCCCTCAACCCCATATCATCGAGCTCGAACGGAACGAGCGCTAAGCCCGCAACAAACGGCAATGCCACGAAGGCTAATGGTGCTGCCGATGCTAAGCCTAGTCTGGCTGTGCCGGAGTCGGTAATCGAGGAGGCTCTTCGCGTCACCAGAGAGAGCCTTGAAGCTGTTTGCGACATCGAGGACGAAGGAACCGCTTAAGATGCGGTTATACCTTGAAACATTCAGAAGGAAAATTCTCAAGTCAAGAGGTGATAGAATACATCTCGTCGCATCAGAAAATATGCCCGGCATTCTGAATTACGACAAAATCGAAGACAATATCTAAACACTGCGAGAAGCCCAATAAGGGTTCGATAACTCGGGTTCTTACCACCATACACCAGCATGTCCTACATACGCAAAACCGGACAAGTCAGGATAAGCTCAAAAGAATAGCTTAACGGGGGCCTTTCTTGAATAGCAAACTAACTCATATTATATATAATACACAACGAACATACTCGCGCAGGTGTTGGAAGGGAGACAGGATCCCGAAAACATGGACACGAGACGATAACTACGTATGACACAAATGAATAGACATTACCTTGATGACAATCTCTGAAGATTTTACTACGGTGACAACTTAATATCTGCGTTTCTTGGCGCCACAGGGCTGATGTACTTGTATGAATATCTCCTACGTGACGGCCAGACTGATGGAGCTGCTTTCAGCTTCATCGTGTTGGGGCGACCGTTCAAGAAAAGTCTTGTATCAAAGGCAATAAACAGTACAGAGGCCAAGCAGGAAGCGCTTATCTCAACCAAGATTTATGGCATTTGCTTAGAGTACAGTCAATTTAGGACACGGGAAACAATCACTTTTAGACTTGACATAAAGCTAAGGGAATCAATTTCATCATCTATCAAACGCAAATCCGTCTCGAGTCACGCCGTGACTACTTTCATGTCCTTCTGGCTCATCAGAAATGCCAGTATCAGGTTGCCGTTCTTCTTTCCTCTACCATTCTACCAACTCCCATTCGAATATCAGCCGCATAGAATGCGTGAGTAGATTGCTCACTAGCATCCTACGAGCCAATGTAGAGATGTGCGAGTGAAATTATTAGAATACAAAGGACTCATGTCCATACAGTCGTTGCCGTCCTTAGTCGTAGAGATCATCATCGTTGCCAGCATCGCCAAATGAGTTACCGCCGTCAGCACCAGCAGCCTCAGCACCGGCCTCGGGGAACTTGAAGAAGGCACCAGGACCAGCGTTCTTCATTTGTTGAGCAAAAGCCTCGTATCGGCGGATCTCGACGTCAGATACTGATCGGCGAGCCATCTGCATGGCCTCCTCGAAGTGGGCCTTGGTCAACTCGGGCACGGGGTCCTCAGCATCCTCGTCGGTGTCCATCTCGTCACCAGCAGCCTCGCGAGCCTTTTGGCGCTCGATATCGGCAGCGATAGACTCCTTGATGGCGATCTTGACAGCACGCTGTGTGATGAAACCGATATCAGCACCAGAGAAACCGTGAGTCTTGGAGGCGATGTAGCCAAAATCGATGTCGGAGGCGATGGGGGTCTTGCGGAGCTGGGCCTTGATGATGCTGAGACGACCAGGCTCATCAGGCAGAGGTACATAGATGAGCGAGTCGAGACGACCAGGTCGGCACAGAGCAGGGTCGAGCTGCTCGGGTCGGTTGGTGGCGCCAATAACGAAAACATTCTTCTTTGACGTCATACCATCCATCTCAGTCAGGAGCTGGTTGACGACACGGTCAGAAGCACCGCCAGCATCACCCATGGATCCACCACGAGCCTTGGCAATGGAGTCAAGTTCGTCGAGGAAGACAACACAAGGAGCGGCAGCACGAGCCTTGTCGAAGATGTCTCGGATGTTGCTCTCAGACTCACCAAACCACATGCTGAGAAGCTCAGGTCCCTTTACGGAGATGAAGTTGGCGGCACACTCGTTGGCAACGGCCTTGGCCAACATAGTTTTACCTGTACCAGGAGGACCAAAGAACAGCACACCTCGAGAAGGAGACATACCGAACTTGAGGTACTTCTCGGGGTGGTCGACAGGGTACTGAACGTTCTCCTTGAGATCCTGCTTGACCTCCTCGAGACCACCAATGTCCTCCCAGCGAACGTTGGGAACCTCGACGACGGCGACCTCGCGAAGAGCGGAGGGGTTGGACACACCAAGGGCGAAACGGAAGTTCTCCATGGTAACACCGAGAGAGTCAAGAACCTCGGCATCGATTGTGTCCTCGTCGAGATCGATGAGATCCATTTTCTCACGGATCTGCTGCATAGCGGCCTCGGAGCAGAGGGCAGCAACATCGGAACCGACGTAACCGTGTGTCTCGGAGGCAATCTGCTCCAGGTCGACGTCATCGCCGAGCTTCATATTCTTGGTGTGAATCTGAAGAATCTCAAGACGGCCGGTGGGATCAGGGATACCAATGTCGACCTCACGATCGAAACGGCCGAATCGTCGAAGGGCGGGATCGATAGAGTTGGGACGGTTGGTAGCAGCCATCACGACGACGTTGGAGCGGGCCTTCATACCGTCCATGAGGGTAAGGAGCTGAGAGACGACTCGTCGCTCGACCTCACCGTTGGTCTTCTCACGCTTGGGGGCGATAGAGTCGATTTCATCGATGAAGATGATGGCAGGGGAGTTCTTCTCAGCCTCCTCGAAAGCCTTTCGGAGGTTTGACTCGGATTCACCAGCCATCTTGGACATGATCTCGGGACCGTTGATGAGGAAGAAGAAAGCACCAGTCTCGTTGGCAACAGCTCGGGCCATTAGAGTCTTACCGGTACCGGGAGGGCCGTAGAGCAGAACACCTCGGGGAGGCTTGATGCCAATAGACTTGAAAAGCTGGGGATGTCGGAGAGGAAGCTCAACCATCTCACGGATCTGAGCCATTTGCTTTCGGCATCCACCAATGTCATCATAACCGACCTCGTTGAGGTTGTTCTCTTCTTCGTCTCTCTGGATAGGCTCACCCTCGCAGTGAATAACAGTATCTTGTGCGACGATACCATACTCGGGAGGGTCGACCTCGACAACCTTGAATTCTACTTGTCTCATACCACCACGGACGATAAACAAGTCTCCTTGGCGAACAGGTCGGTAAGCTTCTCGGAAGTAGGGAGCGAGGAAAACGTCGAATAAGGAACCGGTGATACCCTCGACGGTATCAGCGATGGGGAGAACAGCAATTCGCTTGGCCTGCAGAAATGTTAGAAGCTAATTCGTTTTTGTATTCAGTGATTACTGACGTATTTGATATCCGGGCAAGGGTGGATGGTGATCATATCACCGTGCTTGACTCTCAAATTGTGGCGAACGACTCGGTTGATGCGAGCGCTGCCATCATCAAGTTCCTCGTCAGCAAGAACGATGAGGACGGTGTCCTTTCTCTTCTTGCCTCGAACCAGAACGGTATCACCTCGGAAAAGCTGGAGCTGGTCCATGGTGGCCTCGGAGAGGGCGATAATGCTGTTGTCATCGTTGACGGCATCGGTGACCCTTGGCGATGTCAGTAATTGTATGCAAACTGTACAGCGCAAAGCACCTACATCAACTGGTTAGGCTTCTTCTTCTTCTTGAGGATCGCGGTCGCGACATCATCTTCCTGTACAGAGGTTAGCGGCATGTTGGGGAATCTCATCAGATGCGATGTCACGAACGTTCTTGATCTCGGCGCCGGAAGGATCGCTGTATCTTGTCAGTAATTCCGCTTGCCAAAGAACAGTGATCGGAATAGATCCAGATCTAGGTTTTCACATACGTCAAGTTGACCTTCTTGTGGGGGTGGTGCTCGTCAGGCTGGGGAGCCATGATGGTTATCTGGATGCTTCAGGCGAAGCTGATGCTGGCTCGGTGATGACGAAAGGAGGGGGGAGCTGTGAGTGTTGCAAGGTAAGTGAAAAAAAGCCAAGTGATGGCTCTTGCGTGTGTGATGTGTGTTTAAATAGAAATTGCACAAGAGGAGAATTCGTGGGGAGATGTAGAGACAAAGTTTGTGTTGAACTTTGAGAGATGCAAGAGTTAAAGCAGAGGTGAGGTTGGAGGTAAGGTTCGAGCTGTTCTCAAAGGCCACAGGGCACCTTCCCTCTCATCGGAACTGTTTGACAGCGATTCACTGGCCGACCGCCACAGCTGTGGGCCAATGATATCACCGGATGCCCTGAATCGGGGCGGAACAATGATGTTGCAGGCGTGAAAGTAGCTTAGCTCAGCCGTGCTCGATGGTGGGGCTTTAGGCTGGCACTAGCATGATGAAGCAGAGGCGGGCGCAAGGCGGTAGCAACAGGCAAACAGAGAGTGACGACTACAACGGCAAAACAGGTGGAAGCCAGCAGAAGCTTCCATTGTGCTGGAACAAGGTGAGTTTTGGTTGCAAATGAACATTTTAGTTTTCTCTATAATGATTTTAAATACACCGCGCAAGTTATATTTTCTTACACATATTCGCTCACGATCCCGCCACCTTGTTGAGTGCCACGCAGGAACCTTCGACAGAACTTAGCTCTTGCATTGGTAGCTCGGTCTAATGTTCAAACTGTCTGCATATGGCGGTCATGGTGGATCAAAGGCTTCTATTTGTTGCGCGGCCCCAGTTGCCTACCTGACATTCAGCGTCTCGGATGGCAATACTAACGAGACTTATGGATCAAGTTTCGACTCACTCGCTATTTTCTAACACTGGCCCAATGCTATTTTGCCCATTATGATTTATTCAAGTATCTTATAAATCGTCTCGCCTCTTTGCCATCTCAAATCTCGAAACATTCGGTAACCCACTGCACACTGCTGACAAACATTATGGAACGATCCATGTCATTGAACTTGTCGGCAAGGTGAGGAATGGTGTCAACCGGGGCCGTGCTATGACTCGGGCTCCTCAAAACACTTCCTGTCGACCGTGAGGTACTAGCTGCAGTTGTTCTTCGTCCGAGCTTCGGGCTTCTCACGTTTATCTAACATCCCAGCTACCTAAGGTACCTACCTACCTTACGGAGTACACTGTCTGATGTTACCCTCAAGGAGCAATAAAACTTGCGACATTTCATATATTTAGTCTCATGGCCTACAAGTCAAAACTAAGCTTGTTACGTCTATCTTAAACTTGTTCGAGTTTTTTTCGTTGCTTTGGATATATATCCTAACTTTTCTCTTATGTTACCTATAATGTCTAGTCCGTACATATGCAGGCAGGTATGCCTTTTGATCTAGAAGCTACCCTGGAGCTACAGAACCTACAACCAATCATAAGCTCTGTTGGTATGTTCAACTCATGATTAACACCTGGGTGAGCACATTTGTTTGAATGTACTATACTGATTTCATTTTCTCATCGCAGGTACATCCCGGCCGGAGATGTATCTCAATGAACAATTATGAACTCCCTGGACACGTGAGAAAGCTCATTGTGTCATCATGGAAGCAAGCATCTGACTCTATAGTCACATCAAGCATCACAAAGCCATCACATTGAACCGTACTGGGAGCATTTGAAGTGACGGCACACTCTTTATAGAGATACTAACTACTCATCCTTCTCAAACGCGTCATTGAGATACGTCACAAATGTGTCTCTCAGTCGTGAAGACTTCATATCGCCCACAGCCTCCAATCCAATACCACCTCTATTCAACCCCATAAACGCCCTCCTTAGCCTTTGTAATTGTGGGAGGCCAACCTTCTTGCCCGCGGGTAAATGTATTGTCAGTTCTAAAGAGCCAGACGGTATCCGTACCTCATCAACGTCGTCACCCTCTCGCTGTGCTTCGACTATCCGCTTCACAACATCCGACGTCTCGCGATCCAGGAGATACAAGTAGTCGCCACTTTCCTCGCGGCCGCGCTGTATTGTTGCTTGATTCGGGCGCACAACCTTGCGGGCTTCACCGGCGATCGCGTCCCAAAGGTCGGAGAAGACCTTGTTGGTTTGGGCTTCATCATCCTCCCAGATAAGTGTGAAGAGAGGACTGTCCCACCTGGTCATGGGGTTGGGTTCTTCGTATCGAAAGACCAAGTTGTCCCAATTGCCGGGCTCGTATGGCTCTGTAGAGTCCGCGATCGTATCGCCAGAAGTTGTAGCCGAGGGCGTTGCCTCTTCTTTATCCGCAGGACTGGATGCTCCAGCTTCTCTTTTCTTTAATCTGGCCTCGTTTACCTCCCGTGCCCTATTCACCGAACATCCAATCTGCAGTATGCAGCTCGGTGTGCGCACAGCCTTAGATTCGCAGTGCAGTTGGTATCGCCAACCCTTTATGTAATTTAAGCCATCAAGAATCACAATATCCTTGTCGCTAAGTACGCGCTTCACGGCGCCATAGATTGTAGCGCGGGCATCCTTCTCTGAGGCGTTCGCAGACCTGGTATGAGCTGGGAGACTCGAAAGATCGTAAACGGAACGGGAGATAGAGAGGGACTCGTCAGAGATGAGGTGTAAGCGATATTTCGAGTCGGCGATACGCTTGGAGAGGTAACCGTAGAGTTGTTGTGATCGTGTCGACTTGCCTGAGGTAGGTAGTCCAGAGACGATGATGAGCTGGGCAACGATTTAGCTGAGGGGTCGTGTAAGTTGACACAAAATGGGGGACACACAGGCATCGTCTGGTGAGAGGAAACGATTCAAACTTCCTAGATTGACAACTTCAATTGGAAATAGTACCTAGTGTGGATATGAGGCCTCTTTCGGCGCTGTCGAAGTTGGTATGGAGGTCTCGTTGTTAGTGGAGGAAGTTCTCGATTGGAGAATTTTAGAAAGGCTCGACGTCATTTGGAGGGTTCACTTTGTGTGGGGTTACTTTAGCTTGGTGCCTGCAAGACCCTTGATAGATCAACAGAACAAAGCTCGAGTGACGGCCTCGAATAATGCAATTCGTTATTAGCTAAGCCTCAGTACTTCAAAGAGATTCTGTGGCATATTGCTCTCTTCAGCGGGAGAATAGTTCGAGGCGGCAAAGCCGAAGCAACAAAGGTACCCTGCCTTACCTTAGGTAGTCAGATGTCGATACTTGCAGTTTCAAGAACTTCCAGAAAGAGTAATGGATTGATCTATTCAACAAAGAACTTTCCCTTGCAGATATGTACAAGCCACGATCTTACATGCAGAAGAAGCGTCACTGACTAACATATTCGCTATCGCTTTGGTCGTTCACACGGATCACGGCACTCGAATAGACAGCCCTACAAGGTAAGGTTCGTTACAGCCACAGACCAGAACCCTGTAATCCCATTTGAGCAGATCTCGAGCTAAACCAAATTGGGCATGCGATTCGATGAATGAACCCAGCCTTTGAGGGACATCGCATTCTCATTTTGCATGCGACCCTGTATCTCGGGAATATGATACCACACAGCGGCAAGGTTTATGGTAAAGTCTCTGCTTCTCATGCATATCTGGTAAATGACCTTGTCTCGCTTGGGTAACTGTCTCGAGCTGTCGATAGTCAGTGGGGAGAAACTGAGGCTATGATGTTGCCGTTGTGCCGACTACCTACACAGCATCTCCTATATTCCAGTTAGGAATGTGAGTCGACGGTGACATGTATAAATATGCCTGGATATCTCGAGTTGAGGAAAATAGGTATTCAGTAGACCAGAACAACAATACATTCATCACTTCTTCACTCCATACTCTTCCTCTAGCATCAATTCATTTACAACTCAACTATTCCCCAAGGACCATCCTGATACTTCAACTGACCTTGTACTTACCACACCAAATTCAACTACAATGGCTCGACCTATGGACACTCACGATGACATCGCCATCGCCGAGATTGTTATCTATGCCTTCATCCTCATCGGAGCCCTCTTTCTCTGCAAGACTCATGGCTTTGGACGCACTGCTGGCTGGCTCTATATCTGCATCCTATCACTTGCCCGTCTAATCGGCTCTTCAATGCTCCTTGCAACCATCAATGACCCAAGCAACACAAGCCTTTACGTTGGCTGGCTTACCCTGAACGGTCTCGGTCTCGGCCCCTTGATCCTTATCCTTCTCGGCCTGCTTAGTCGTTGCTTCGATTCTATCAAGCGACAGGGCGGCCCCGTCGTTCTACCAATCTATCAGCGTGCGATCCAACTTCTGATGCTTGCTGCCATTATCCTTATCTCAGTTGGCGGTGCAAACTCGGACTACGAACTCAACGGCTCCTCTCCCAGTGTCAAGTACAACTCCGAGTGCAAGATTGGTGTCATCCTCATGATTATTGTACTTGTCTTGGTTTTGGGCCTGTTCTTCCTTGCTCTCCGTAGCCAGTCCTACATTGCTGATGGCGAGCATCGTCTCCTTATCGCCGTTGGTGCTTCTCTGCCCTTTGTCGTTGTCCGACTTGCCTACACCTGCGTTCTCATCCTCGGCGGCCACAAGCAGGATGTTTGGATGTATCTCGGTGCTGGCATAATTATGGAGATGATGGTCGCGATCATCTGCGAGGCCATTGGATTCACTCTCTGTAAGGCTTCTAAACCCACAGAGAAGAGCCAGGAGATGATTAACATTAAGGACTCGACTGAAGCATAAGCCAGGGATGTCTAAGAAAAGTGGCGGAGAAGACTTTTGAATATATTGTAACAAAACGTGAGAGCGTTCGATTTCACCGGTGCATTTGGGTATAGAGGAGCCTTGATCTACATACAATACATATTTCCTATGTCTAGCGAGCAAATAAAGACTTGATACACATAATTGATCAATTCAATTCCGCACACAAACGTTTCGCATGTCTTTCATCTAGATCATCTAGTCTTTCCAGAATGCTTGACAAGATAAGAGTATCTTGATCACAAAAAAGGAGTTCAGAAAGCCAGAATCTCTCCAACCTCATAATATCGGGGTATAAATGCGTTATAGAAGCATTCCACAAATGGCGACTCAAAAGAGTATATCCAAGGTTTACATGACCACACAGCAGGCCTTCTCCAGCTTCTTCAAAATCCAAGGTAGTACCTGTCCGTCGTCGTCGTTCTGCTGTCCCTGCTGGTGGTGCTGAGGCTGATGATGCTGAGGCTGGTGATGCTTGCTGAGGCTGGTGATGCTGAGGCTGGTGATGCTGAGGCTGGTGATGCTGAGGCTGGTGATGCTGCTGACCACCATGGTGACCACCGTAACCACCAGAGTGCGAGGGAGGGATAGGATCTCCGCCCTGGAGGTTGATGATAATCCGTCCAGTATTGCCCTCATCAGTCTCGTACCGGAGACCAAGTTCTTGGCACAGCTCCTCGACCTTGGGCTTGAGCTTTTGGACACCACCAGCTGAGTGGTGTCCCTTGCCGACGATGGCATAGAGATGTGTCTGTCCATTGCGCTGGTCTGCACGAATGCGCTCCTCAAGAATACGCTCAGCCTCCTCGACGTAGAGACCGTGGAGATCGATCGAGTCCGCCTCTACACGACCAGAGGCGTTGTTCTCACGGAAGATGAAATCGGACGCTTGCTGGTTGTAATCATCCATACGGGCAGCATGTGCCTTGCCCTGATTGGAGAGCTCCTTTGCTCCAGCACCATCGCCGTCTTCATATGCCTGACGCGACTGCAAGTAAAGTTAGCTACCTTGTATTGCCGTCCCGGCCGACATGAGTTGTATTCAACGTACACGCGCGAAGCAATCGTTGCGCTTCTCCGCCTCGGCTCGCGCCAGGTCTCTCAATCGATCGTACTCTTGTTCGATATCGTCATCGTCGTGGGCAAAGGCTAACCAGATCGAACTGTCAGTGTTTGCAGTTTCATATCAAAGCGCCGCACTTCGAATTCTCGCGTTGCCGATTCCGGCGCAAACAACAACTTCCATGTTCTGTGATGACGTACCGCGACCGCCCAATCGATGCATAGGAATAGACATTTTGCTTTTTTCTCAAGTCAGAATAGTCCAATTCCAACCGTTTGCCCGTTTTGTCTACCCAAGAAGAGGACCTTTTTGCCGTTCCCGTTGTTCTGGGCTCTGTCGGTGAGAAAGTTGAAGCTTGGGCTCTGGTGTTGAGCTGGCGATCTGCAAGTGTTGTCAATTAGTGGCGCCGCCAAGCTACAGTGATATGGTGCCAAGACGGGCATAGTTCTTCGTCTACCTATATACGGCACCTATCAACGATTTCCCCGCCGCTTCCTTGCCCTTTGCCCTTTGCCATCTTCATAGACACGAGGCCTCTTTAGAGCACTCCCGGGCCGAGAGGAGCTTGTTTAATGGCTATAGAGATCTAGACCTTGGGGCTCCTCCTATCGCATGCAGCTATTGATCCAGCCACCCAATGGTTCAGATCTGCTTTGCCACCGCAACATCGAACAACCGTGGGGAGAGTGATTTCAGCTTCGAATTCATGAAGAGTGGAAAATTCATGCTTGCCTTGGAAACAGACTTCAATCACCGCCTGAATATGATTGAGTCTTGATCTGATAGCCGGGCAATTGCTTCCAGTGTTATGGAAGTTTTCGAGTCATCAGCCAATCATATGGGCTCTGGATTTCTTATACACCAGATGGACATGGACATAATATTCTTAACTGTGATACCTTTTCTTCACCACAAGCGTCTACTATTCATACAGATCTCAACACTTATCATAGCAATATCTACAAAAAGCGGAGTAATGAACGAATATTCGCTGCCAAGTGTACAAAGGCTCAACTCTGCAGACCTATTCCTACACAAAGTTTCAGCCACTCGACGTCAAGTCGAGGCAGCAGAACAAAGCAATTACAAGGTGTTTTTGACAAGAGCAAACTTTAATAACAACTTGCAGAGGGGTTTGGGAACTTATAAGTGATAGCGGCAGCCCCCTAATAATTGATTTCCTGTTACGGGGTTTGGCTTATACGCCTCCATTCTCAGTCAGTGTCTCTGGTTAGGCTGAGAAGCCTAGGCCTGGAAACAGACTTTCGATCTTCAAGATTGCCATTCCCGACCGATGGCTGTACGGATATTCAAGCTAAGCTCAGTGTCTGACAGATTTACATTGACTTGGCACTGCCCTCTGCCAGGTATTTGGTTGAGAGCTGTATCGCTGAATTGGCCTCAGCCTTGGATAGAATCATGTTGACTCGCATGCCATCGATCATCAAATGACCCAAAAACCGAACCAAGGCTAACATCAACGCATCGTGGAAGTAAATATCCAGAGCTTTTCTCGAAGTTGCCTCGGAAGTAGTGTCGTGGTTTGCTTGGATGGTCATCGCCACATCTTTGTCTGACTATATTAAGTTCGACTTGCCATATCATGTATAACTCAACCGCCTTAACCGTTCTTGTTGGTACAGACTTTAATACTCTGTAGAGAGAGCCGTGTTCCTGTTGCGAGTGCAAACTGAAGACCGTCATTCATCGTCTGCCTGAGAAATCGTCAGAGGCTGAGCCAGATTGTTCCATCCGCACACCAGATTACTGAATCTCCGTTTCAAATTTGACCAAGAATCTGACCGGCTTCAACCATCACTCGAGTTGTGTGATCCGATTTGATCGGGCTTTGGTCAAGTTTGTCACTTGACAATAGCTTTTTCGCCATGTATCCTTGAGTAGATTGTCTGTCCAGGGGACTTGTCATGGTCAAGCCTGGTCTCATCCTACCAAAGTTTCCAGAGCAAGGTCTGATGCAGATCTCTCAACAATCAACCGGTAGTAAGTGAGGATCAAGGAACAATGAGCAAGTGGATATTGCAGAGCTTTGCAACTCTTGTTATGAGAGTGTCTGCGTTGTTGAGTAGGTAGCCACTGTCATTGTGTGAATGTGCTGGGCGTGCAATACTGAAGATCAGTCCAAGATACTAAAGTTAGCAACCAAAGATCATATGTTACATCGAAAGGAAAAGAGAAGCATCCGTAATCTTGTTCCCAGCCTCGGTTGGTTACCAGCCCGTGATGATGCCATTCAGAGGTTGTATTGGAGATGATTTGCATGTTATGGGCATCAGTAGTAGAACAAAAGCGGAACAAGCCTGCCATGTGGCCACCCTGTTTGAGAAAATGGTCCCGTCTGGAAACTTGACAAACTCCACTTCGCTAAATGAATATCGTGCTGGAGCTTGAAAGTTTGAGTGGTTTCGGTGCTGTTTAAATTGCTTTATTTCATCAAGAGCCCACGCGAAATTTGGGGTCCGAGAGCTTCTTCAGCTAGCAAGGATGGGTGGTCTTGAGTTCGATACACGGTATTTCCAGCCAGCGATATCCGCATGGCCGTGGAAAGTTATGACAACATCGATCAAGACGGACGCAGTCGAGCGCCCGTGTATCGTAGATGATGATGATGATCATCATATCGTTCGTGCGCTGAGCACCAAGTTCCTGGAACTCGGAAGCTCAGAGCAAGGATAACCAATCATTCAAAGTGAGGTTGAAGATCTGAGACTTGGATCTTAGCGAATAGATTTAATGGACCGATCACTCCCCAAAGAACGAACAATCTTGAAACAATTCAAAAAAAGCAGGTGGGCAGACATTAAACTTTAGCCGGTGGAATCCGGATAACGCTTTCTACCAAATAGTTAGGTATTGACAAACATGTTGATTCTGGAGCTCAGGTGATGAGAATCCCAGGGACTTGGAGAGGTCTGATCACCAACATGGAGACATCACCAGCCAACCACCAAAGAAACGTGTGGGCCAACACGGAATCGCCTTGAGGCCGACGTCCACTAAACCAAGCTGCCAATTACTGGAATGGGCCAATTACAGTAGAGGGTGTGGCCAAGGCTCTTGGGGATCCTCAGCTCTCGATGTCCATTTCACTGGAAAGATCTATGGCGTTGATTGGATGACGGCCACTTCTACTCCATAAAGGCCAGTAGCTCTCTCACCAGGTCCGCTACTGTACACTTGAGTCAGTCGCGACGATATTACTTACAAGCCTCTTCACAGGGGGCTTGGGGGACAGTGTAATACGGGAATGCTTAACCGGGTAGGAGACACCAGAAACGGACTTTGTAACTATTCCCAGATTGTTTGCTCGGACTTTGTCCATCATGATAGCGAAACTGTCAGTGTCAGTGTCAGTGTCAGTCAAGGAAGACACGAACAACAAATGGTCTGAGTGTCTTTGGTCGTTCGATATCATCGATACCGGACGGACCGTCATGCCAAACTCCCCTGCATCACGCGGCTCCTTGATGATCGACGGAATGTCGCAGCGACACCCAGAAGCTGCCACTTCCTCTCACTAGTTGTAGATCTGATGACAGAACCATGATCTTGAGTGCTGAATAGATACAATGCCCTTTGACCGTTGAGAGGATAAAAAAGATTCGTTAACTCCGACGAGACACAAGGGCACAAAGATGCAAGCTGTGTCGCAAATAAAGTGAGTAGTACGGTGCTAGTGTAGCATGTTCCTGTTGCCAGCCGCACAAGCTGTTCCCGAGTTATACGGTTACAGTATGAATATTACATAGGCGATAGGTTCATAATAGCAGCATGCTAAAGGCCATGGTTCATACTAACTAATAAATGAGCCTGCACAGATCCAACACATCGCTCAGACTGGTGAGTCTTGATCAAGACTGCAGTTCGTGATCGATGGCGCTCCGACGTGGGAGACGAAAGAGAAAAGTAATGAAACAAGGATGACAGCACGGGGATCACAGAAGAGAATTATGGAGGTTCCTCTTCTAGATGGCTTCTGTGCCGAAAAGCGCTGCTGCTAGCGATTGAAGGACCCTGGCGCTTCTCGGGCGATCCCCCTTTAGTAGCGTCTACAACGACCCATCAACTAGGAAGACCCCGGTCAGGAGACGAGGAGCTTGGCAGACTAGCAGTATCATTTGACATTCAGTGGCCTATGTGGAGCGATAGTGACAATGCTCAGCGAAGATGCTTCAAACGGCTGAAACGCTGAGTAGCCGGAGTTGAAGGCACAAAAGGAGCAACAATGCGGAGAAGATGGGTACAGTACGGAGTAGGACACGGCACTATTGGAGGTGGACGATAATACCAAGATAATGCCGATTGACTGCGGGAGGCGGGACAGACGCGCCTCGATGCAATGAGCCGACATTGTCTCGTGCTGAGGAGCGGAAAGATACTACCCAAGTTGGTGTTGTTGACGATGGTGATGATGACGGCATGTGAAGTATCGTTTAACAGGGCATAAAGTGAGAAATGATAGCCAAGCTTGAAACTTCCACTGTAATTAACTTTGAGAGTGTTTGTTGACGATACCTGCCTGCAGATGCTCTGAAAACGAAAACAACTGGATCATGATGCAAGGTACGGATACCATCGTGAGTGACATGGAGCCCCAGCACTTTAACTCTTGTTGCGTCAACCCGTAAGCTGTAACCGCAACTGCTGGCCAATCGCAACATCACATCACACAAGATACCTACTGAGGTAACTCCTGAACATTGTATTAAGCTCAGGGCACTTATAGCACACCTTGAAGGATTTGGAAACCTGACCTGACGTTTCGGGTCAAGTTCCCTGGCCTGTGATGGGCATTGCAGGTTGAATGAAACTCGGATCCGAGCCGAAATGATCATGGCTGCAACTCTACGGCTCTACGGCTTTATCAAGCTCAAACAACAAACATCGAGAATGGGTCCAAGTTCTGTATGAAGGGTGTTTCAACTGCAGAACAGAGCTTCATCAGTATCATGCAGTTGGTCGTCTCTCTCAAGCCTATAGTGCCCAGCTACCTAGCCTTATTAGCCCATCGTGCGGTGTATCGAAGCCATCCAACCATCGAAGAGCTGTAACAACTCCACAGTTCAGAAGGATGGCCCCTATTTATACATATGTATGTACATGTTTCGTTGCCCGCAGATCGGTTGATTCTCCGTACAGTACGGAGTACGTATGTACATATGGCTGCCGAAGTTGAACTAGAAACAGCCATGTTCGCGTGCGGTGCTGCTCTATCAACAACGCTTCAATTGCGATATATGACTGATAACTTACTATTGATATCTTCTGGAAACGAACCGTCAAAAAAGTAATTTCTCGGCCGTGTCCGATTGGCTTTTCGAACGGTAAGGCCATCGACATCGTCATCAGTGTCGTACCTAGGTAGGTCAGTAGCTTCTGCCACTACCTATTCTCTCCCGCCGATGCCCTTCCTGATTCATTTGATCGTCTGCCTTTTGGCTTTCATGATCATCCCGTCGCCGGGCAAAGCGCTATACCCGAGGAGGCCAGGTCTTGTCTGAATCGTGGGACGAACGACAAAGCTCCACTGACTTCCAAAGCTAATTAATAAGTTGTTCTGCAACCGGCCATACATAGAGTAGAGAGCATGGCGATGTAACAAACGACTAGAGTAAGAGCAGGTAGGTATCTTTATTAATTTACGGATAGATAGTACCTAGCGGGTGCCTTTCCCTTTGCGAGAGTCAACAAGTCGCTTCATTACCTTAGCTGATGAGACAGGCTTGTCAATGCCTGCCCGTTCGCTCCAACTTAACTTACCTAGAGACCATGCCATGCCGAGCCCATCTCCCATGGAAACCCACAAGCCAAGCAGATGGCACCATTACTCCACCTCACCGTGGTCATGGTCTGGCTTTGAATGGGTTCCTGGAAAAGGTTCGCTCGTTTGAGGACGGGTTTTAGCATATTGTTCAATTGAGGAATCGGCTCTTTGCAGGTGCTGGCAAGTTTCTTCCTATCGCCCACCATGCAGCACTGTCACAGCAGAATGCGATGATCATCACCATGCATTAAATAAGTGCATTGGATGGCTTTGCTTCCCGTCACGAGCCAGAACCAGTGGGAGCTTTGCTGGGCAACCAACCGATGAATCGACCACTTACGACATGGGGCATGTCCAGGAGAAGCTGGATCTCTCAAGCGATACTGAAGTGGGGGAGGCTCCGAGCTCAAGGCTGCGCTGAGGAATTTACGCACTGTATACTTGGATGGATGGATGCAGGCAGTGGTTTGTGTACTAGTTAATCTTTGTAAGGTGACCCCAGGAATCAGAAACTGCAGGACTTCCATTTCACTTTGGTGAGTAGCCAGTCAGGCCTGCTGGCCTTGTCAGCGACCTGGCGTGCTTTTGATACTCTCCAATCTCCCTCAAAGTGCACTGATGGTGGTGAAATAGAGTGCATACCGAGAGGGTCTGTCCCCTAGAGTCCGCTTTGATAACCTCCAGGATGTTGCTGTAAGTATTGGATGGCTACCAGGGTCCAGAGTTCCCTGACCCTCAATTCAGGTACCGTACGATTTGCTTCGACAGCAATTGTTATCCATCTTTGAGTCAAGAGAGATTCCCCGAGGTATCACGTTATGCGATGGATTCTAGCTGTCCTGTAAAGCATCTCGGTTGATTCAGCGACTCGCGATAATAGGCAGACGGACTGTGAAACCATCTTCCACTCGCCCAATCTGTACATGACCCGGGTAATAAACGAGATCCATGGATCCTAATGCAAATGAAAGTGTCCGGGGCTAAAGCGGTAGCAGAGGACCCTGCTAACCAACTCTAGTAGGTAAGGTAAGGTTTACAAGAAAGGTACCAGATAAACACTGGGGTCTTCTGCAAAACAAGCGGTACCTGACCGGGATAGCTCATCTCATCTCATTTTCCCTTTCTCTTCTTTGGCTTCCAGTGCCAGACCAGTTCCCATCTGGCTGGCTCCAAGAGCTCAAGGCACGCCTCTTTTCAGTCTTCTATCCAATCAGCAGCCGCTACACTTTCATTGACGGTGTCCCCGGCCGCATCTTTTTTTTCCCTCTCTCCCAATTGCGTCCATCCTCCGCCGTCTTTAATTCTGCTTCTGCTTCTGCTGTCTGTTAACTCATTCTCTCTCCTTTCTAAAACCACAGTCCCCCCCCCTCTGTGATTACTGCTTTGTGCCCCTTCCGGCTTATAGTCTGTTTATTTAGGGTTTCCTCTACTGTATTTACTCTACCGGGGCTGTTCGATCCATTCTCATCTTCATTCCCACCCGCTTATCCTATCCTGTCATATCCCAATTCATCCGCATACCCGCCAGCCTCTTTTGCCTCTCCAGCTTCTCTGCCTTTCGCCCTCTGAGCATCGACGTATCATTACCAGTAAAGAGGAGAGAGAACATTTCGCCGCCGTACCAGGGGATCACAATCCAAGTTTGTTACTATCTGACTCAAACGATAACGTCAATTCAGAAGGTCAGTTACCACGTCGCAGTTCCCCACGCGATTGCGCCTGTTCATTTCTTTCTGTTCTGAACTTGATCACCTCAATCCTAGAACAGCATATGAGGTACCACCCGACGATACTGTACACCCCCTGTTCTCCACCCCCCGGGACACCTAAAAAAGCTCCAACCTTTAGGCCTAGGGGCCCCTCACCCCCTGGCCCAGGGGAGGCGCGAGAGATTCCGCCCTGGGCTGGGCCTTTTTGGCCTTTGCTGGCACGACTCGTGTGTCGTGCCCCAAATTGCAGCCTCTCTTCTCCCCCAGTCGTAGTGCACCTTAGTCCCAGTCGTTCCCAGTCCCGGTCCCCAGTTACTGCGCTACGCCAAAAGCTGCTTCTGCATCTCCTTTTCTCTTCCTTCACTCCACCTTTTTACCTTACCTCAACCTTACATCGCCTTCGCCTTCGCCTTCGCTTCCGTCTGCTTTTTCCATCTCATCTCTTTTCTCTTCTCTATACCTTGACAAGTCGGGATCCTTCTACCCTCGACCAGATTGTCTTTCGTTAGAGCACGACTTGGAGCGTTGTTAATCACTAACGTCGACGGCTCTAGATTATACCCATTCACCCACCTATTTCGCGACCACGACGGCACACGTAAACACTGCGTCGTCAACGTTGTTTAATTAGTCCCAGCATTTCCTATAAACCTTGCGAAAAAAGAAGCAAACAGCACAACCGTCACAATGGGTTGCGGAATGAGCACAGAGGAGAAGGAGGGCAAGGCCCGGAATGAGGAGATTGAGAACCAGCTCAAGCGCGACAAGATGATGCAGCGAAACGAGATCAAGATGCTTCTGCTCGGTATGTTTGCCAATTACTTCGGTCACGCGCGATTCTCAACGTAACCAGTCGCGAAGACTGTCGACCGGATCGCTTTCTAATACGCTCATAGGTGCTGGTGAATCTGGAAAGTCAACCATCCTGAAGCAGATGAAGCTCATTCATGAGGGTGGCTACTCGCGCGACGAGCGGGAATCCTTCAAGGAAATCATCTTCAGCAACACCGTGCAGTCAATGCGTGTTATCCTTGAGGCTATGGAGTCTCTCGAGCTTCCGCTTGAGGACCAGCGCATGGAGTACCACGTTCAGACCATCTTCATGCAACCCGCTCAAATCGAAGGCGACGTCCTCCCCCCTGAGGTTGGCAGCGCCATCGAGGCTTTGTGGAAGGATCGTGGTGTGCAAGAATGTTTTAAGCGATCTCGCGAGTACCAGCTTAACGACTCAGCCCGATAGTATGTGCCAGAGGGAAACAACTGCTTTCGTTTACTGACCTTGAATAGCTACTTCGACAACATTGCACGCATCGCTGCTCCTGATTACATGCCAAACGACCAGGATGTCCTTCGATCTCGTGTCAAGACCACCGGTATTACTGAGACCACATTCATCATCGGCGACCTCACATACAGAATGTTCGACGTCGGTGGTCAAAGATCTGAGCGAAAGAAGTGGATTCACTGCTTCGAAAACGTTACCACCATTCTTTTCCTGGTTGCCATCTCCGAGTACGATCAGCTCCTGTTTGAGGATGAGACTGTCAACCGAATGCAGGAGGCTCTTACTCTCTTCGACTCCATCTGCAACTCAAGGTGGTTCATCAAGACATCGATCATTCTTTTCCTCAACAAGATCGATCGTTTCAAGGAGAAGCTGCCTGTCAGCCCCATGAAGAACTACTTCCCCGACTACGAGGGCGGTGACGACTATGCCGCGGCTTGCGATTACATCCTCAACCGTTTCGTCAGCTTGAACCAACACGAGACCAAGCAGATCTATACCCATTTCACCTGCGCAACCGATACCACTCAGATCCGCTTCGTCATGGCGGCTGTCAACGGTAAGTTACCCCGACTGGAGTGTTGTCCAAACTTCAGTATTCTAACAAGTTACAGATATCATCATCCAAGAGAACCTGCGTCTCTGTGGTCTTATCTAAATGATTTTTTTTCTTGCTGTCACAAAACACGAATACCCTCGAACTTAATAACGACACTGCTTAGATGGGCCACGGGGATATGGCTCACGATTTTTTCTTGTACTCGTCACACCGGAGGAGCGAAGGCGCAAGTCAACAACTGCGTGACTCGTTGGGTTGACGACGGTTACTGACGGTCCGGCTCACCCATTACGCCAGATATACTACTAGCTTTGGCTGTGCCCAGGTCGACCGTGGTTCCGTTTCTTTGTAAGGATTTTCCGGTTGAAGGATGGGAGTTGCCTTGTATCACAAAAACGTCTTTTTAAAGGGAGAAGGATTTTAAGAACGGTGGACCACAGATGATGAAGCCGCGAAGGCCAGTGGTCATGGCCGCCCATGACGTCGGGAAGATATGATTTGCCCGTTCAAGAGCTTGACGGACGAGGCTGGAAGAAGGGGTCATTATTTGCATCTAAACAGTACGGGCGATGGAGGATGGTGGTCATCTACTTTGTTTAATTACGAAACTCTTTCCTACCACTACCACTACCGCCCATGCCTTGTTACCCTCCACGTTAGCATTGTATTGTTTACTCACTCGTCACTCGGATGCGGTGTTTCCTCGTTTAATTTTCAACTATCAAAGTATACTGTAAATAATGATTTGGCACGTATTTCGTCTGAAACAAACACACCGCCTGTCGCCAAATTCCGCACTTGTCTGTCTTGTTTGCTCGTTTCGCTTGCGTTTTGACTCACTTTTCTTTTGGCGTATGTCTTGAACTCAAGCAAAGTGCCCGTTTTTGCCCAGAGCAGAGGATGTTAACGCGCGCTACCCACGCAAGTTTCTCAACAGGGATACATCCGGGTCCATCACCCTGCATGGCTATGGAGGTTTTGTCTCTAGATATGAGACAAGCGTGGGAGCAGTCGGATGCTTGCTTGTGATGATTGTCCTCAAGACCGAGATAAACAAAGATCATGTGACTTGACTCAACCTCGTTCTCTTTGCTGGGAGGCAGAATATCGATGAGAAATAGCAAGAAAAGGGAATATTCAACGAAAACCACGCATGTGGCGGCGATCTACTTCTACCGCTCATATCCAAAATGCGTACGTAGCAAATAGTCACATCACATTGCGACCTATGTGTTTCATGGTCTTGTCTGTTTCGGTCATCTCAATTTGCTCCAAGGCTACTCCTAGTAGACTATATCCGACAATGCGTCCCAGAGCCTTTGGTTCATTCTTGCTCGAGACCATTAATGGTACAGATAGTAGTCGATCTCCATCTAGAGCCAACCAAGGCTGCCTGGCCTCCAAGACTACTTGAAAGTTGCCATATACACGCTAGCCTTGCTAGCCAAGCTCTGCCCTTGCTATTAGTTTGTCCTGAATACATGATCATACAAGTTGGTAAAGGAAATAGTCCGGCTGAAATGCACGGATATCGAAGAGTGGCGACATGTGTCTTGAGTAGAGCCAGCCGCGCAGTACTGAAAAAGGAAAGATTCGAAAAATGAAATGGCGGGTGATTATTGCTCGATATGGCGTACACGCTCATAACTACGAGCATGTTGGTTTGGTGCGCAGTTCTCTCATCCAGTGGTGACACAATGCGTATTCCAATAGTAGTCTCAAGACAGAGCATGGCCCGAAATAAGCGGCAAACTCACTCGAGATCACACAATAAGCGAGGGTTCCAAATTCTGGTTTAAGGGAGATCAACGAGCACTGTGACTTGGTTAGTAGAATCCAGTGAACCGTGTGAGTGGACTCACATCACTCGACAACTCTATAGATTTGTTGCCTGGTCTTTTTATTCTTTTGTGTTCTGCGTGTTAGACGCATTGCTGAAGGCCGCCGTCACAGCATTGAGCCTTGCTCAATGGAAGCGTTACGCGCCGGAGGCCTCAATGAGTATAGAACCACTCAGTTCTCATAGGGCGGGGTGTTCAAGAGAGTCAATGTCATAGGACGTGCTTCGACATTTCCCTGAGAAAATCCCTCCTGTGACGAGGTTTGCTGAGCAGACTGATCCTGGGAGGAAGGCTCATAGGAAGAACTATCTTGGGAAGTGTGCTCCTGGTGGGCATTGTTCTGTGAAGAAGGCTCTTGGGAGAGTGGCTCCTGGGTCTGGTTGTCCCCAGAAGAGATTTGCTGGGGACTAGCCATCCCAGAAAGCTGAGACAGGAAAGCAGTACCCTCAGAGGTGGCAAGGAAGTCATGAAGCTCTGCGACGCGAATGCCAAGTTCCTCTGCAGCCCTTTCCACCTGTGCAAGCTTTCGTTCTCCTTGGCTCATAGTAGCGACATTCGAGACAACATTGCCGACCATGTTGTTGGCGGGACCTGGCAGATTCTATCTGCCGGAACCGAGTCCCAAGGTCTGGATCATGCTCATAGCGAACTGGTTACGCATTTGAGGATCCACGGAGACAGACACGGGAGCTTCTCGGTTCATCGGGAGGATGCCCTGGGGGAGCGCCAAGGGATTAAGCTGGGCGTATTGAAAAGGCTGTGTTGGCATTCCCGCGGATTGGGGGTGATACAATGGTGCAGGGGCATAGATGGAGTTCTGATTGTTCTCTGAAAGATGTGAGCGTTGGTTCATGATATCGGTGTGGCATGAGAGTCAACATACCGTGAAAAGTGCATCGAGAACCACTGGCATTGAACCAGCAGTTGGTGCAGCTACCACACATCTGGCCATCGTAGATGATACACTCAGACCAGGGACCATGTCCTTTGGAGCAATTCTTGCAAGAACGGCTGACCTGGACTCCAGTGAGATGAGCCAAGAAGGCTTCGACATTGCTGCGGCGCTCCATATTGAGATCCATGTCAGAGCGACGCTGCCGGATGGGTCGTAGGGATGCTTCGCCGGCCAGCTTTCTGGCGAGAGTGCTGTCGATCACTATTCGGTCGCCATAGGTCTCCAGAGCGACCTCACCAGCTGTCTGAAGGGGCGTGTCTGACCCAGCTCCGTTGTTGGAAGGATTCGATGACATAACAACAGCGTCATGCACCTGAGGATTACGGCGAGGGAGAGTAAGAGTTCCCTCGAGCTGCCCAGTTGGGTGGCCACTAGTGGTATGGAGTAAGTGTCTGGACGCAAGTGTGGAAAGCTCAACATACTCATTGGTGTTATAGCTGCTGAAGCTGCTGAAGGGGGTTCGCCGGGATGAACCACTCGAGTTGTTGATGGTTTCCTGAGAAGAAGAAGGTTCACGAGGAGCAGATGGAACATTCTTCTGGCTCGAACCAGCTCGCTTCGTTCCTTTGGTCTCCTTCTTCGCAGCAATTCGGTTTGAAGCTCGAGTTCCAGTGTTGGGGAGGGGTGTGTGTCGGCGCGTGGTGCGCTCAGCCTTCATTTTACCCATTCTGAAGGCGAAGAGCGAGATGTAAATCTCGAGGTTTGTCGAGGAATCACAAGGTAAGCTTGAGTAGAGAGCCCTTGAGAGGCCGACGACAACTGTTGTATAAAGAGAAGAATATATGAGCAGTGATAGCAGGGAAATTGATATGAGTGCGAATATATTCTTGACAAGGGTTAACAGAATGGGTGACAAAAAGAAGAGAGGGGAGAAGAAAAGAGAGAAGCAGGCCAGGGCCAAGGGTAGCAGTGAGCTGTTGGCGTAGTGACCCCACTGTTTATCGCGTTTTCCACGCGCCGTGCATCTCGCGCTTCAGCACGGTACGCGAGCAGGCGAGGTCACTTACTGTAGGCAGGCAGATTCATTTCTCTGACGTAAATTTATTCATAGACGCGTTCGGTCATTTCTTTGGTGCTGTTAATGATTCACCCTCATTCACTTGCCGGAACGGCACAAGCTTTGGTCAACATGCAGCTCCATGCAGGAGTGTCTCTGCTCAAGTTCACCAACTTAAGGTGTTAAACCCCCATGAAATTGGTGAGCTCAACTCATTGAACTGGAGAACATCCAAAATACCATACAATAACCCTCTTTCCTAGGTATCTGTCCCTTAGTCATCGTTGAATGGGCATATCGATGCTCTAAACTCAGTTCTCCTCAATGTTGCCCAATGGCTTATTCAACGGACGGACGAGTAGATGGCCAATTCACTCTTCAATAGGCTGTTCATGTTATCTAGTTCTGAGGCTCTATTGCCTAGCGCCAGCTGCCTGTTCCCAAATTCCATCTCCCCGTCCTTCGGTGATCTCCTTCCACTGCATCGCAAACTCCATCAATCCTCCCTGGCTACCCATGCTTGCATCTACTACCTCTTTCGGTAGCTTGTGTGCTGAGTATTGGGGGCTACTAAAGTTGTATGCAGCTGGGTCATCCTTTTCTATTATCCTGAACTCGGGGCTCATTTCAGGTCGATACTCGATATCGTCATCCTCCTCCTCACCTTCTGTGACTGTGTCATCACCGCTGACATCCGCGCCGGCCTCATTACTTGATGTTCCATAGAGGGGGTTCTTAACATCCACCTCAAGAAGCTCTTCCCAGCCAAAGAGGAGACTGTCTGTTCGAGGGGCCCATGGGTTAATATCCATTAACCTGACTTTTCCCAGCCCATCTTTCTCAAAGGAGTTTTCTGGAATATAAACATCAAAGACGAAGCTGGCGTCAGGAAATGTGAACCTCAGTTTCTCTCGGAAGAATGTCTTAATCTTACGCCACAGCTGAGGTCGAATCTGCTCTAAGAAATCATAATGATTAAGATCTCGCTGTGTGATACCAATGAGAGTTCTGTGCTTGACGAAACATCGAAATTCTAGGGCCACGTGAGGGGTGAAGAATGGTCTTAGAACAAGAATTGGTGCGTATGGCTTGGTCGGAGGTCTTGGAATGCAGTCGTCGAAGGCGTGATCGAGGTCATGAGAAACAAAAGAAGATGACTTGAGGAGTAGGTAAATGTCGTTTGGAGTGGTGCACTTGAGTGTGTTTTGATGAGGCGAAATCCACTTGGCATCTTTTGGTGAAGACCAGTTCAACTTGGGTGCAACTGAGCCACCTAATTCTGCAATCGTCTCTTTGATGAGATTGTGTGTCTCCGGGAACCGCTGATTAGGAGGGAGCCTTTCAGGTTCATCTTCCTCATCATCTGACGAATCAGGATCCCTAACTTGAGGCCTTGCAGATGTATTGGATGATGCATGCCATTCCTCTTCAGGCTCGTCTTGATTCTCATCATCATCTGCAAGAACTATACCGTCTTCATGGAGATACTCGACGAATGAAGGGGGCAGTGGTATTATGCGAGATTTGAGACACGAGCTTCGGTATTTGGGAAACCAGAAGTCGTAGGAGCAGTTTTGGATGTGATCTTTAGTGACTGGTGGGAAAACGAGCTCAGGCGCATCGCCTCGGCTATCGGCTTCAGCCGAAGCGGCAACGTGAGGCATCTTGGTTGTTGTCGAAGGTCTTTAATCAAAGGCTTATAGTGTGAGAAGTCCTCGGTATCCAATTGTTATGTTGCTTAGGTATGTGAAAAGAACAGAAAGTGATGGACTGTGCTGTGGACGTTCAAATGTTGACTCACTTATAAATTATTATCCAAATATCATGGAGGGGGCGATGATTATTTATCTTATCTTCCGAGAGAGGTAGGCGGTAAAGATTTAGCTGCAGCGGCAGTGGCATTGGTAGAAGGGTCCTACATCATATCCACCCTGGTTGTTGCTGTCGCATCCATCACAGATCTCGATTGTACATAACATTATCTGCGCGCCAACTTATACCAACTGTCCTTTCAACAGTCAAAACACAACACTCTATCTACTATAATGTCTGATAACGTTGGCCTCAACACTCCCCGAGGCAGTGGCACCTCGGGCTACGTTCAGCGCAACCTTGCTCAGATCAAGCCTCGCGACTACGGCGCTCCTTATCCCAAAGACCTCGATAGCTTGCGACATAAGCAACGTCAGCCAGACAAGGGAATCCTGGAGCACGACCGCAAGCGCGAGGTCGAAGTCAAGGTCTTTGACTTGAGGGACAAGCTTGAAGAAGAAGAGTACGGATTTGAATACATCCAATTACATGGCTGGCTGTGCTAACATGATCAAGGGTCGATGAAGACGAGATCGATAGGCGATGCGACGAGCTCCGACAAAAACTCCTCGCCGAGATGAATTCTGGGAGGAGGGGCGGCCAGAGAAAGACATTCAAGCAACACCAGGTGCACGAGATGGCTGATGCCAAGATCAAAGAGAGCGAACGACTAAGGAAAGCATTGAAGATCAGCGCAGATTATGAAGAGGGGGGTCATTGGAAGCGCCAAGAAGAGAGGCTGCGCAATGCTTTGGAGAAGGATGAGGAGAAGGATGAAGGTGACGATAGGAAAAGTGAGCCAAGAGACTAGGTTGACCACCCAACCCAAAACATATCGGCCACTATGTTACCGGAACTTGCGTTTTGAGGGGAAACGCAGATCTTTGGGTATTTGTGCAATTGTCAAGCATTTGGCGGTCTGCCATGCTTCGCCAGGAATTGGTCATTGTTATGGAAGTCGTCCACCCATTGGAAACGTGGACAGCACGGATGACTATAGCACCCGGGTTCTGGATGGTTTTTATGTCATGTTTCTGTTTACTTTCAAGCGGCGCATGGCGTTTAGGTATTGGGACTCACGGACCCAATTTGCATTGTCTAGGGTAGGGCATTCAACACTGGACACGAGGTTTTGTTCCTCCAAACGACTCATAATTATTGCTTGGTTCCGTATTCCCTTATGTAATTAAAATGAATCTGGAGTTTCTTACTTATTATGGTCACTTTGTTTTGTCTCCATCTGCACTCTGTGAACGGTGTTGGAAATACGAACATCAACTGGTCGATCTACTCATTCCAATAACCTAAGTCGCAATACAGTCTTTGATCCGACAGTGGCCGAATTATGTTCAAAGTCCTTAAACCAAAGTACTCACTAAATGTATGTGAACCAAATACAGGTTTTATATATAGTCTGTTTTCAGGAAAAGTCCGGTTGGTCATTAGGTATGGCCTTGTAAGTTGCGACGTGGCTTGGCACATGCTCATGCTACAGAGACCCGCTATAGCTTGAGCTTCCTTGAACCTCACACGTCACTTAAATCACCAACGAAAGTACCAGCCAGAGACAGGAAAGGTCCAGGAGATCGACGACGAAACGAAAATAATAACCATGGCACGACTCTCACATTTCACCTCACATTCAATCAATATAAGCGCAATCGATATTGCATCAGCAGAGCTGGGGAACCTGCTGTTGCGACTACAAAAGACCGTTCTTCATACAGATAGCGACCGCGAACGACGACTACGATCGAGCGAATTCGAAAGGGCACGAGTAGCATCTGTAAGAGCGCCTGTACAGGATTACACATCCGTACACACTGACTCTGAACCATAGAATCTCGAATACGCACGAAACTCTTTGACGAAACTAGAACACGATGCGCTGGGGATTAAAGCGCCAGGTCGTAGGGCTGAAGTGCAAAGCGACTTGAATGGGAAGAGAGAGCTTCTAGAACTGCTACTGGACCGGCTAGAAGACTTGAGACAAGTGAGAAATGGTTTATGGGACAAGGCAAAGGATCGAAGCTGACATTACAACAGGTGGCAATTGAGGAGGACCAAGATGATGAGAGTACCGACGGAGAAGATATCCTCTCAGAAATAATACCTACGCCGAGCGATAGCATGGTCGATTCCATATCAACAGGCCAACCCACTGAAAGCTCGGGGCAAGATGATGATGCCGAGCCAGAGCCCACCGAGCCAACGACAATACCAACGACAACAGGCACAGTGCCAGCGCCAGCATCGACAACACCACCCCCTGACACGCCTACGACATTGCAAGAGCACAAACAACAACCCACGCAAACAACGCAGAACCTAAGATCAAGAGGCGCACCTTCATCTCCATCACCGCCTGCCCATTCAACAGCACGCGCGGCGCTTTTCGCCAACCGAAGCAAACCCTCTCCTCCCCAAACATCAACAGCAACAGCTGAAGCCTTACTCGATCACCAACGAGCCGAACAGGAAGCCCTTTCGGAATCGATTCTTCAGATGGCGAGTGCTCTAAAGTCAAGCTCACAACGGTTCTCAACTACTCTCGAGGCAGATAAGGACGTAGTGGCGCGTGCAGGTGAGGGAATGGATAAGACAGAACAGAGCATGGAGGCGGCGAAGGGGCGAATGGGTATGCTCAAGAGGATGACAGAAGGGAAGGGATACTTTGGGAGGCTACTCCTGTATGCATATATCGCTTTGCTTGCTGTGGCATGCATACTCGTGGTCTTTGTCCTACCCAAGTTGAGATTCTGAAGACCGGAAACAACAAGGAGACTGGTAACAACACATCGGCTTATGTACAAGTGCATCAAGTATAAGCCATCATGAGCATTGCTGTGTAGGTAGCTATCGTTCCATATCCGCCAAGCATACTGAGCGATTGTCCCCAAGTTTCCCAAGATATGCACGTCCCAATCATTCATATGCTGCTCCAACCAATAGTAACCCATTCTTAAGCTCCCTAGCAATTGGGGTTGAGATTCATAATTGATAACCCGAGACCTGGCGCACTAGGTTCTGTCATGCCCAGCAAGATAGCAGGCTTGAAATACCCATAAACTCAAACTAAAGAGACTCCCGAGTCTCGAATTCAAAGGAGATTTCCATCTCGCCCACATCACCAGGAACCACGGCGACACCCTCATTTGCTGCTTGTGAGAGATCTATCTCATCAACAGGAGAAGCCAGAGTAGCAAGAGCACTCTTGGTCTCTGCGTCGCCCATAGATTCATCAGTCGATTTGTCCGCTTCCTGAGCCTTTTCAGACCCAGCAGGTGATTCGGCTTTCTTTTCGCTGTCGAGGGTCTCCGAATTAGCGATAGTTGCCCTTTCATCTTGAGAGTGCTCAAACGTAGAAGGTGGAATCTCTTCCCTGCAGTCCCGAGAGGCCCCTAAGCTGGAGCAGGATTCGTTTTCACCTGTAAGCTTCTCAGGATCAGGAGAAGTCATTTCAATGTCGTCTCCAAGCTCCCTCGGATCTGTGCCAGATCCTTCCACCGGGGCGCGAGGGGAATCGGGAGGTGAAGTCATCACCTCATCATCTTCCTCAGGGGCTCTTGGGCCACCATCAGATTCATCTTCAGCCGAGCCAGTCTTCTCCTCTTCCTCGTGGGGAGTCCACGGTATTCCCCGAATCGCAGCATTGATCTTTCGACAATACTCGATGTCGTGCTTTAGACGTCTCCCAACGGGTTTCCCCCTGGACTAGATATTATTAGTAAATTATCTTCATGAAGAGCAACAGACTTGAGACATACCGGGGGCTCGTACTGAAAATACGAACTGGGCATTGTTTGGGCTAGTGACACCCGATCTTCCCAAGCGATCCCGGTCTTCTTCTTGAAGAAGTCCATAAACAGCTCCATCTCCGCCCGCCATTTTCCCTCGTGAGGACTAGGACGGTGATAGCTGGGCTGGGAGCTGCCCTTTTGTTTGAGGAATTTGGCAGTGAACCGGTACAAGTGAGGTTTAGCGTTGGACTCCCATAACTGTTTGTTGTTAGTATCAAGACATGCGAGAGGCAGACCTTACTTACGCAAAGAGAATACTTCTGTCCGAACTCGCCTGTGAACTCATCATCTCGAGTGATGTCGACCTGGTAGACAAAGTTGAGGCGATCTCGATAGAGGTGAAAGCGGTCTAGTAGAGCTTTAGTTTTCATAAATCAGTAGAACTGCGAACAACATACTTGTGTTGACAAATTTCTCTGCGTTCCTTTCGCCCTTCTCGATCCGAGCCTTTTCTCTCTTCTTTGCGTTCTCCTTTGCGACGAGACTTCTCATGGAATAGTCTGCTTCAGGCAATTTCTTGTTCTTGACTGTCGAATACTCGAACCAGTCACAATGAACAATGTGAATGCCCTTTCCAAGTTTCAATGCCTTTTTGACTATAAACTAATCAGTAGTTGCCGTGGAAAGAGAATAAGAAACAAGTGTTAGTACCTTTGGGAAGTTTCTTGTCGAACTGTTCCTTGGTGCAGAGGAGATGAGTGACAGTCTCGTCAAAGTCCTCGATAAAAACGCCTTTGCGAAGTGAGATCCATCGCTTCAGGTTTTCCACTGTCAACTGACCAGGGAGAGGCCCTGCAGCTGCAATTATACGGTTCTTGAAGATCTGAGCAACCATGTTTGCTGCTGTCTATGCAATCCTGATAAATTGTCGAAAGCTGAAGGACGAGGGCTGTACCTGAGTCCACGACACAGAAGTCCAATGCAGAAAATAAGGGAAACTGAAGAAGAGAGAAGAGAGTAAGTGTTAGGAGGCGAAGGTGAAGATGTCCTGTGGAGTAGGATGAAGACGTTGTTGCTGGTCAGGACCAAAAGTGAAAGGGGATGACGACTTTAGAAGAGAGAATCCTCTGACATAAGATAGAGCGAGGAGTGAGAGTCACGAAGAGGTTTAAAAAGAAGAGAAGTTGATATAAAAGTTCAAGATCAGGGCTTGTTGTGATAAGAGATGAATATGCGAGACTGCGAGTCTAAGTGCATGTTTGATAGCGCCTTGTGCCATTAGAGAGAGTGTGCATAGAATGGGATGATAATGTCTGTACCTTGGAGAAGGGTTACCACGAAAGAGATATTATAAGGACCACCTCTAAAAGGGGACACTTAAAAATGGTTCATAACTCCACAGCTCCAATCAAACTTGAGTGCTCATGAGAGTTTTCTGCAATTGAATAACCTCTATTTTATTCTATATTTTATCGGATTTCCTTGGCAGCCTTTATGAAAGCTGCGATCTTGTCTAGGCTTTGTTTTCCGTCCTCCTCCACACCACTGCTCACATCGACACCAATCACTCGATCAGCCAGAGGACCCAAAGCCTTGACGGACTCAGCCACGTTGTCAGGATTGAGACCGCCAGCAAGGAAGACTCGAAGCTCAGGATCACTCTCCAGAACAGCCTGGACATTGGTGACATTGAGAAGCTTGCCGGATCCAGAGCCAGAGTCAAGAAGAGGAACGGTATGATATCCCCGACGCGCAATTCCGACTTGGCCAGGCTTGAAGCATCGGACGACGGGCACAGGGATGAGGCTTGCCCACTCGATTGGCTCGTCACCATGAAGCTGGACTAGGTCAAGGTCGTATTGCTTCTGCTTCTCCAAAACCTCGCTCAGAGGCTGGTTCTGGAAAATACCAACGAGCTGAGGTCGAGGGCTACGAAGTCTTTGGGCAGCAGCTTCGAAGTAGTCCTTGGCTTTATTGTCTACTGTTGCCGCTTGGGTGTCATATTTTCGAGTGCTAGGATATGTGTGCACTGCTTCTGAGATTGCAAGGGCAGTCTCGTGTGAGATACATCGCTTGGCACCAGGAACAAGGCAGATGCCAACAAAGTCTGCCCCCGACTCGGCAGCCTTCAGGGCAGCCTCAGGACTTCGCGTCCCGCAGATCTTGACGTACAACGATGACGTGACATCAGATTTAGCAGGGGGCTCGGTTCCAGAGCACAGTTGGCTGATAAAAACACTGGCATCAGGGGCTCTCATGATGGCCTCACCAACTAGAACAGCATTGACACCATCCCTCTTGTTCATCAAAACGTCATCATGGGTATTGATACCGCTGAGCGCGCAAATGATTGTGCTTTCAGGCACCATGCTGCGTAGCCGGCCTGTGGTGTTGAGATCAACTTCAAAGCTCTCGAGGTTACGGTTGTTGACACCGATAACCTTGGAGCCCAGTTTAACTGCAGTTGTCATCTCCTCAGCATTCTGAACCTCAACAAGAGGCTCCATACCCAATTGGAGAGAATAGTTATATAGTCTTTGTAGGAGTTCAGAATCAAGCATCTTGACAATGAGAAGAACAGTATCCGCACCAGCCAGTCGTGCCTCAAGGATCTGATACTCGTCAAAGATGAACTCCTTACGGAGGATTGCGGGTCTGTTGGGCATGCCATCCAAGACTTGTCGAACGGCTCTCAAGTCCTCAATACTGCCCTTGAACCACTCAGGCTCAGTGAGCACGGAAATAACACTTGCGCCTGCCAGAGCGTACTTTCGAGCTTGTGCAGGGGCGGAGATATCCAGCGCAAAGATACCCTTAGAAGGAGAACCGCGCTTGATCTCAGCCATCAAAGCAACGTCAAAAGGAGACTGTCGTAGTCGGTTGACAAAAGGAATCTGGGGAGGGGCAGCGTTGAGATCGTACGCAACTTGTAGATCCTCAAATCTTTGGGAAGGAATCTGCTTCTGAGCATCCACAGCAGCCTTTCGGTTGGCATAAATTCGCTGCAGAATGTTGTTCTTCTTGGGCTTGGGTGCAGTCGAGTCGTCACTGTTGGCGGAACCAGACTTCTGGAACTCAGTGTTCTCCTCCCAAGTACCTCCTTGCATGCGGAGGAAGTTTGTGATCATAGCTCGTCCACCTTCAGTTAGGATACTCTCAGGGTGGAATTGGACACCTTCGATGGTGTACTTCTTGTGACGAACACCTTGAATGACACCAGGGGAACCATCAGGCTTAGCCACCCAAGAGGAAACCTCCAGGTCCTCAGGTAAAGTGATGTGGGTACCTGCGAGAGAATGGTACCGAGTAACTGGAACACCCTGCTTGATACCAGAGAACACACCCTTAGAATCATGGGTCAATGGTGAAGTCTTGCCATGGAGCCATTCACCAGCTGAACTGACTTCTCCACCATAGACATTAAAGATGCACTGGCTGGAGGCAGGTTAGAGGAATTGATATATAGTGAAAGACCAACACTTACAGGCCCATACAGACACCAAAGATAGGAACCTTGCCAGCAAAATGTCTAATAACATCGCGGCTCACACCAGAATCAGTCTCGGGGTGACCGGGACCGGGGCTGATGATAATCTGGGTGGGTTTCTTGGCAATGATTTCATCCACAGTCACCTTGTCGTTTCGATAGACAGTAACCGTAGCTCCCGCAAGAACGAGATACTGGTAAATGTTCCAGGTGAAAGAGTCGTAGTTGTCAATAAGAATAAGGTTAGAGGCCGTTGGAATTGGAGGCGAGGGATCAGCCTGGTGAGGCGAGTGATCGATAATATCTGAGGAACCCATTTTCTCTCTCTCTCTCTTTTTATCTTTCTCGAAAATAACAACAACGAGAAGGGAGCGTACTTTGAAACCGTGTCTTCGTAAAATGAGATATTTTACGAGACTGAGAGCGGTGACGTTGCAAAAGGTGAGTCACTTTGAGTTTGAATAGAGTTGAACAAAGAAGCTGTGAATGCGACTTTCGGCCAGTGCAGGACTGACTAGCGCACTGTCGTCTCTGGCAGAGACACAATGGTTCGTACAGTGCTAACTCTATATGGCGAATGGAGGCATAAGGTCCGATATAACTGCCGTCCACTGAAGCACCGGGTAAACCTGGGCTAAATTGGAGCTCTCTAGCTCAGCTCAGGTCCAAAAAGTTGACCAGCCAAAGCTCGATCCATCCATTCGCGACCCAGCGCGTCAACAAGCATCAAATTCAGACTTTCTTCGTATCCACCCTAACTAATCGCCAGGTGATGCGTCGCATGCCACTGTCGCCTTTTTGACGACGCTCTTTGCAATGGCGCCGGTGGCCGATCGCATTTACTTCCCCTCCCTAGAACAATGCCTGACTGGGGAGCGGGTACTGCTGTAAGTTGACTGAATGCCTCTCTCGTCCCTTGGGCTGCCTAGTATCCATTCATCTATGTACATAAACTCACCGCTAACTCACCACTCAGCTCTTGGAAGCTCATCGCAACTGCGCTGTCTGATAGTTCTGGTCAGAGAACTACGAGTTCTGCCGTCATCGAATTTTTGAGCGACGACTATGTTCACCGTCTTCTCGAGGACCCTGCCAGCACCTTCGCACCCGCAGATGAAGCTACGAAAAAAGTCTTTGAAACAAAAACGGCCCCGATAAATGTTCCCGCAAGCTCAGATGGACGACCTGATATCGAGACGATCAAGAAAGATGCCGAATGGCTTAGCAAGAATGCCAAAATTAACCTAGTCGCAGCTTTGCGTGTGGTCGTGATAGAACACCAGTCCCGTCCCGCGCGCCATCTCAGTGGCCCATTATCGTCTCAAGATGCCAAGAACCTGCAGGAAGCTGCCGGCCTTAACAATGGCCAGGGGTCAGGACTGCTCTTGGACCTAGGATCGGCGGCTGCGCTGGATGCTGAAGAGATCTGGACCGAATTCGAGAAGCCCGAGACGAGACAGCGACGCCTGTTCGATACCTATCTTACCGAGCGCCGTTTTTTTATGATGTCTGCGGACTATGCCAACTCGATCAAGCTATACGAAAGGCTGCCGACCTTCGCCAGTGTTGATCTCGACCTAGCCAAGACCTACCGACTGAAGCTTCCCTCACGAGACGACGCCGAGCCCCTACTCCCGACTTACCTTCAAGTTCTCACAGACTCTATGTCTCGCATCGAATCAGGTCTAAAAGCTGTAACGGACGAGAAGTGGGTGACCGAGGAAGTCGAACTAGATTGGCTGCGAACGCTTCTAACAGAAGCTATCCATGCTTTGTCTGTTGTCTTTCAGATTGTTGACAGTTTTGGCGACGACTTTGCACCTTCAAGTGCTGTCAACCAGTGGTTTGCTTTGATGGAAGTCTACAGATTCTTTGACGCTGTTCAGCCGGTATGTATTCCGCGACACGTTGATGGCAGACTTGTACTAATAGTACCCCCAGATCCACGAGAGCATTGCCCCTCTAGTTTTGCCCCTGAAGACTCTTTCAGCCGCCGTGTCCCTGATACTACTCAAGCCAGCTCGCTCATTAACCTATCTTTCCGAGAGAGAAGAGGATGCTACTCAAGCAGATACTTCTTACGACACATACCTTCTCTCATCCGACGTCCTTGAACAGGTCCATAAGAGCATACTAAACGCTGCCGAAGCCGATTGCGAAAGCGCCTCACCTGTCATTTTCGCATGGACGCTTCTTCTTCATCGCATGAATGTTTCTTATCAGAGCCGAACAGAGAAGCGTGATAATTTGCTACAGCAAAATGCCCGAGAAACCTTTGAGGCAGGAGGTGTGATTCGACCAGTTGCAAGACGAAACTCGGCGGGCAGCATCTTCTCCATCGAATCTTCGAAATTCGACGGCTTCCTCGAGAATGCGACTTCATCCAAGGACCTCGTGGTGGTGGAACAGCTTGCAGCACAAGTCACGGCTCAAGGTCGTGTCTTTGATGTCGTGTCTAACATGGCAACATCACTAGGTCCCTCAGATGAGGGTAGCATGACCCCCTTACTCAGTGCTCGTCTTCGCAATGTCTTCCTTGAGCTTCTCAAGGTTTCATACCCCATCGTTGGCTATCAGTCCGAACCAGTAAGCTCCCTTCTTTCGATTCTAAGCGCCGGCCGAAATTACTGGGACATTTCAAACAAGGAGAACCTCTCGGACAGGCAAGATATTCTCGCATCCATGATCAATGATGATCATGCCCTAGAGTTCTTCTTCCAGCAAGCTCTTGACAGATACCCCTATGAATTTCTGCCGTTTATCACTCTCTGCCGAACTCTCGCCAGTGCTACTAGCCTACGCGAGAGCGATCGGTCCCAGATGATCCTTAACCTTTTACGTGCAACACCCACACTCACATTCGTCCTTCCCGATTACTTCCAAGAGTACGAGCTCGCACAAGAAGACGAAAACACCAATACTTTCTGTTTGCTGCAAGATATTCCTATCATCTCGTTGTCCCCTTCGTGGCGAGGAAGACGTGTAGAGGACGATGCGTATCGGATACCAGCAGGCACATATGGACGATTTGTGACGGATACAGGTAGAGTTGTCTCAATGGAGTATCCTCACTCAACTATCTCGCTCCTCGGTCGACGACTAGAAATCAATCTGATGAAGGAAGGCTATCAATCTGAGCTTGGAATGCTCCAGCCAGAAGAAACTGCCGAAGTCATCTCTTTGTTTGCGACACTCATTCGCATGGATCATCTGAACGCCGCCGGGGAGGAGTCCACCGGCGCCTTGGTGCTTTCTGACAATGATATTCTTCATGAGGCAAAGAAACATATTGATGCGGGTAGTGGTAGAGATCTCCTAACAGTGGTCTGCGAGACAATGGACTACTACATGCAGGTTGATCTTGCGGAGAGTGAGGACGTTGTCGTCACTATCCTGAACTCTTGCGTCCAATTCCTCGACGCGATCCTGCCTATTTACCCGAGCAGAGTGTGGTCATATATTTCTCGATGCGAGCTTTTAAGTTCCGAGTCCAGAGCTGGTAAGCTCACTAAGGTCGTGGGAAGCCTCGATCTGGTACAGGAGAGGCTCGAATTTTTACTATCTTGTCTCAGACTATTCTCAAACCTCATTGACACTGCAATGACTTCCGCTGTTCAGCGACGAGCTGGTATTCATACCACAAGCAGAAACAAGTCAGATCTGAATCCTTGGCTGGGCACAGCAGATAAAGTTTTGGCAAAGGTCAGCTACGCCATTGCCCAAGCAGGCGTAGACATCTTTGAGAATACTTCAACCTGGAGATTTGCGTCTGACACATGCCGCTCGTCAGTGCTCCGAGAGGTTGTACCAATCCTGCAAAAGGTGATTATGTATAGCTACAGTCTTGGCGATCCTTCGACCTCCGAGAATCTGACTTCATGCCTACGACCCGCCGCCTCTTATGTTATCGACTGTTTCGTCTCGCCTTCGACTGGATCTCTGCGATTCCAACCTCTTTTATCATCCCTTATCACAGCATTTACAACCGCTGACAGTACCCTCTATCCAAGACGCGTGGAGATGGTACAGGCACAGTTAAATTCAGTACTTGAATTTTCCGCAACACTACTGCGCGTCGCCAATTATCTGGAGCAATCCTCTAGCATGATTGAAACCTACCTTTTCAAAAGCTCCACCCTGCTTGCACGGCTATGCGCAGTATCCGACCACTTCCGCAAACCCACCATGTGGCTGCTTGAGTCTTTGGTTGTAAATGCTGGCAAATCCTCAAGTGAACCCCCGTCCCTGCTTGGTTACTTGGGGCCTCAGATTTCAAAGTCTTTTCTCCAACTCCTATCAACCCTGGGTAAGCCCTTTGAACTCAGGGGCGAGGTCAAGGCTACGTGGAAGTTCTTTTCGGCTATTCTAAGGAACCGACAACAGTGGATGTCCAATTGCCTGCTTACTGGGCAGACCCCCAGGGAGGCGATGAAGAAAGACAAAAAGAAGACGGATGTTTCTTCCAGCTCGGTATTTGCTACTGGGCTTGCCAAACTTGGCAAGTTAAAGGATCTGGAAATAAGCGAAGCCCTGGTTATACTTGATTTTGTCGCCTCGGCCCAGAACTTCTGGCCCTGGACAGTCTTCACACTCCAGAAAGACACCGCTTATCTTGATGGGCTTAGAGAATATGTCCGAGATCTCAAATCATCCAGCATCACCATAAAGTCTGACCCTGTCCGTGCTGCTTTTGAGGCAAGACTGGCCGCGTATATTGCGGAGACATTTGCCATGCAGCTTTACCACTCGCGGCATCTGGGCAACTCTGGCACATTGGCAAAGAGCCTCATTGGCGACCTCGACTACTACTTACGTGATGGGGCTGAGGTTGGAGGTTACAACAAGTCTCTTCACAACAACTTCGCCCGAAACTTCTCCAATAAATACTCAGACTGCCCTGTGGATGACTACAAGCGGACCGTCCTGGAGCCACGGGAACTCGGCAAGAGTTACTACTATGACTTGGAACGCGCCGATCAGATGCTACGATTTGATCCCGGCTGGAAAGGTCGCAAGGACGACGGTTTCAAGACAGAGATGGAGCGCGCAAACACTAACTTGTCTTTAGTTGATGCTCAGCTCGTAAGTGAATGTGCCTTGTATACCATGAACATAGCTAATGATATTATTTCCAGGCCCTTTTCCATGCCTGGGAGTTTCTACTTGTAGAGCTTTCAACATGCATGCCCAAGAACGACACCGTGGAAAAGCAAATGCTGCAAGTTGCCCAACAATGCCTCAATGCGAACCAAGGAATTCCAGGTCCTGAACACATCTTCCTAAAACTTGTCGAGTCCAGGGCGAGCCTCGCGCTTGTGTTGATCCAGCGTCTTGTCAAGTCATCAGTGCCAGTCAAGGACATCAACCAGCTTCTCTCGACTCTTGTTGGTACCATGAACGGAGTCGAGGAGCCCTGGGGCACTGAATCTATCTCGTATTATCGCACTCTTCTTAAGGCTCTTTTCGTTACTCTGCGTGCCTACCAAATCAGTGGCAAGAAAGCAACTGAATCTCAGGATACCTTTGAGGGAACTACCGTGACAGTCACACAAACTGTGTTGAATGTCCTTGACCGGGTTGTGGGCAGGGGCTTCCGCGCACTTGTCAGCCTTATTCACGATAACGAAAATAGTGTATCGCCGGAAGATCTAGGATTGTTAACAGCCATCCTTCAAGCCTGCATAAGTCTGCCCAATATGGATCAATCTCAGACTCAAGTTCTTAACATCATGGCTGAGCATCAAGTCCTCCATGCTGCCTCGTCTCTCTACTCATGGGCAGATAGACTGGCGGATCAAGGCGACCCTATCTATGGCGAGTTGAGCATGCTATTTTTGCTTGAACTCTCAACTCTCCCCATGATTGCTGAACAGATGGCATGCGATGGAATCTTGAGCAACATCCTATCTGCGAATCTGACTAAGTTCATGCTAAAGTCCAACATTTCTCCCTATTCAGATTCCCATGTGGTGCAACGCTGCTATGGTATCTGGGCCAAAGGACTGCTGCCGCTAATGCTGAACTTGCTCACAGCTTTGGGCGCAACTGTTGCTCCGGAGGTTGCGTACGTTCTTAATCAGTTCCCTCACCTACTGGAAGCCAGCGTGGACCGTTTTGAAGCACCTGGAGCCAGTCGTACTCAGTCTCGGGCCTCACCGCATTACCTGACCCTTGTCGCGATATCTGAGGTTCACTCTCTTGCCCTCCTCACGCGAGTGCTTGCTGCTCTTCGTGTGAACAACAACCGGGACATTCCTGACGTGGAATGGGACTCGGCAAACCTGCTAGAGAACGTCGACTTTTGGTTGAGTACAAAGAAGTTGCTAAAGGAACGACTCATGCCCTTGGGTCAGCGAGAAATGGACTGGCGTGGCATGAAGCCTGCCTCAGGGGCATATGATAGTCTTTTGGAGGAGAAAGCGGTGGCTCAATTAGATGCCATCAGAGATGTGCTAAGTGAAGAGGCAGATAATTGAATATGAACATGGGAGCTTAGGAGAAACGATTGGTAATCATCAAGGTGTATATTATAAGTATCTTAGGTGAAGGGCGTTGGAATAGGATGTACGCATTGCGGAATGGCATAAGAGAGACTTGAGTTGATTACGCTGACACAAACCGACCTGCGCTGTGAACCTGCTTGCCGGTTTGTAATAATAGTTGCGGTCACGAAATGCTTGCTACCTTGTCGAGTTGAGTTGCAAGGGCGAGAAGGGACATGGGGAATGAGAGTAAGAATGGGTTATAGATTCATCCCATAATGACAGCTTGAGCGCAAGCGCCTCGTGCCCGTAGCCCATAATAATATACAAGTGCATCTGGTGCCATGAGACCTAGCCACACGGCGTATCATGGTCATAAACAGCGTTCCGTCTTTTCGATCTCATATATAAACAGCACAGGTTTTGTGTGCTGTTCCTCTTGTCGTCCTCCTTGCTAATCGTACAAGTCTCGTCTCTCGAGCCTTTCGCATTTATTTGTTCATCTGAGCTGTGAGCTGGGCGTTGTGCTCTTGGAAGCGGTCGCTGATGCGCTGTTGAGAAGCCATCCACTTCTGAACACAGCGGTTGATGCAGCCACTTTCTCGGGTTGAGATGGCCTTTGAGGTGAAGTCATCGACACAGGACATGAAGCAGTGCTCAACAAGACCACCGAATGCCTAAGAAAAGTTCATCAGCCACAATTCGATCGCGAGATTCGTTGGGGGTGCATACACCCATAAACTCCTTGACCTGGCGCTTCTGCATGCGCTGCTCAAGAGTGCGCTGCTCAGCTGCGGAAAGCCTATGATTGGAACATGTCGATTAGAATTGTGGTTTGGTGACGCGGATTGAGTATGGAGAGGCTTACATATCCATTTTGACGGTTTAAGGAGGGTTGATGTGGTTGATGAAATCGAGGTTATAAGGCTTGTCGAGGTGGATTGACGTTGTCGGTTTGAATGGAGACTGAAATTTTGAGATAAGCAAGCTAGAGAGCTCGGGACTCGACCGGGTTGGGCTTATCGGCGGGATCGCATTATCGTTTTACCCCGGATTGGCTGAGCTCTAAATGCACGACAGCTGTTATTCCCGTTTATTATAAGTGACGCTATTCAGACTCGTGTGATATTATAGCATGTTGATTTCGATCTTCCTTCTGAATTTCTGGAGCAATTTCATTGTTGAATGCTCATTCTGATATTCCAGCGTTTGCTCTCGCGGGAGCTTCTGACGTAGCTGGGTACCCATGATAGTGGAGTTGAGCTTCTTTGACCAGCTGAAGACCTACGTAGGTACACTTGATAACCTGTTTAACAGCCATTACTACTATTCTGGTCATTTACGGTAACTGAGAGGACTTGGACAACCATCCATCTACCTACTGATCTACTGAGAGACTGTCATGTGAGTATCTCCCCGCTTAGCTACCCCTCCCCCTCTAATGTTCTGCAGATTCAAACATCTACCACGTAATTCAGCTGACCAAAACGAGACAGCCGTTGGAGGTAAGCATGGAAATTGCTATTCTTACATTTTCACTTGATGGCAAAAGAACTTGAAACACTGATCGGCGCGGCACCTCATCTGACAAGTCTTGCAGTTGGGCGGGATTGGATGAGGCGCAGTCCATGTATGGCGCCTAGTGTTTGATGTGCAATAAGACAGACGTCAATGACCCAGATATATGCATTTATTTAAAGAAGGATAGAGAAGTTGGAGGTACATGAATTATAAACTGATGTCAAAAAAATCACCTATAGTATAAAATTATACAAGGTCTGTTAACTTACTCGCCGGTATCTACAAAACTGAAGCACGAGATGGGCGACGGATCAGAACACAGAGAGGACTCAAGAGAGGCGAAAGACTGACGTGTGATGGTTGCAATCTTTCAACGCCCTTGGAGATAGAGGTACATGCCAAATATGGAAACATCCATCAATCAGTCGCCAGTCCCTTGTGTGTGTGTGTGTGTCGATGTCAACCGTGCATGCTTCAGTCAAAAGAGAAGTACGTACTGGACGTCAGCGGTCTAAGATTAGTACCTAGGTACTGAGTCTATTAGGTAAACATTAAGCTGGGCCCTTTTCTTACCCAAATTCCATTCTCTAGACAAGATACAAACAGTCTGACTTGTTGGTGCTGGTGCACTGAGTGAGACTAGGTAGGGCCTTGGCTTCAGAGTCGAAATGAAAAGAGGCTCGATTTGGACAGTCAACATAAACAGCCCTGGAGATCGACTCCAGAGCATCCTCAACAGTGGAGGCATCCAACTACTAAGATTAACATTTCTTTATTTGGGAGTGCAGACTGCAGACCATGGATAAGCCAAGTTCTGCTGCTTATTAGTCTAGTGCCGGGATATCATTCATGGTTTATGGTTCGTTGGTGTTGTCGAGTTGCAGTAGTGGTTTCAGCTGAGAGTCCAGGGCCTTTTTTCTTTGAGTGAGTGACTCAGAGGGTTTCTCTCAACAGTGAGTCGAGCGGGTGAGTGATAAGAGATACTTCAACAAGTTATTGACGGGTTATATCCTCCTAGAGCTGTGATCGACAGTACCTCGTCACTGTGGGGAGATCTATTAATTACCGTTGTGACTTGTAGGGCAGAACAGGGCAGATTGAGCGAGCGAGTGATGTGATCAATCTGGCTGATCTTGTTCCAAGCTTGAATCCTGGTACATAAATCAAATCTCCATGCCCACGACGCAATCCAATTGCTTGCGCCAAAAGTATCCACCAACAGCAACCGCTTGCGGCGTTGGAGTCGGGTGGTTGACTCTGTGAATTGATCAATCAATATCTGACTATTCTATACATGACAGTTCTTTTATTAGAGATCTGATACTGCAGAAATAGCGGGTATGGCTGAAGATGGGTAGTATCAGATCCAAAGTGGACGGGCATCCAAGATGCATTGTATACAGCTGCAGTCCGTACGGATACGGATATTCACTGATCTTGACAATGAATTCACGTCTTTCTTCACAACATGTGTCGTTGGCAATTAAGTTTAAGGACGATGTACCTGGGGGGGGAAAATGATATGAGATGGGTCCCGTTACATCATCTACTAATGTTGATAACTATTGAAAGTTTATTATGTACGAACGGATAACTAAAACTCGACCTGCATTCTCATTCTCGTATTTCTCGTCCCCTCTCGCAATCTTGTCTTGTCTCTATCATCATCCTTGTCCTTGTCCATCTTCCCACTCACTTCCCACTTCCCGCTCTCGCTTGTTCACACACATTCACGCTCGTTCGTTCGTTTGGTCACTCATTACATTACACACGTTAACAGAGCTTGTTATTATCCATTGGGTACACTCTGTTTCAGTGCAAATAAGCCCACCCACCAAGTCACTAACTACCTCCCTGCCTGCTCCCACTTACAGCAGACCTTTCACCCTTGTTTCGATACTGGCCTGACATTCGCCATCAAGTATTCGAGAGGCAAAGGCTACTTGCGGAGCTGGCTCGTCTTGCTTCCTGCATATGAATACATAATTAGAAGCTGTGTAGTGCTGCATCTGCATTCTCTTGCAATTCCTATTGCAGCCCAGAATTAACCTCAACTCCACACAACATATCTAACCGATACCCTTATAATCACCGAGTCAGTCGGGTCTAACTTGAAGACTGATAGGATACTCAGCTTTCTCTTGGGCTTTGTGTCTTACCCACCTTACCTTACCTTAGGATACCTACTTACTTAGGCAACCCTTTTGCCTTTGTCCATCATTTCCCTGCGGACAGGTACGGCAAGGTACCCCCAACTCCCTGTATGTACTGTACCTGGACACAAAGACCCAGCACTACTTACGCTACGCTACGGGTACCTACAATAGTGGCTTTCGGTCCCAAGTCCCCCGCCTCACATCAATTGGATTGGATTTCTTTAATCTTACTCCCTCCCATTCACTCGCTCGCTGGCTCTTGATGCCACCAACTGCTCTGATCTGTTCTGCTCTGTTCTTCTCTGCTCCTCTATTGCTACGACGCGACAATCATCGACTTGAGCGATAATTTACAGCCTTGACCCGCTCGAAGCGTCTCTTGCCGTTCCTTTCTTTATCGCCTCACCACCACCATCATCATCATCATCATCGTCTTCACATCGCACTCACTCACTCATTCACTATTTTTGCCTTCACGATTCTTGCTTACGCCCGAAACCCGTGCCTCAGAGCCCAAGGATCTGAATCTGGATTACCAGACATAAGTGAACTGAACCAATCCAGCGCCTAACGCCTTGACGCCCTACACTACTACTGTTGTACCACTCTAACGCCCTTGACGCTACCAATCATCGACCGATCTGTCTCATCCTAGACTGGCGCGCACACTGTTGCCATCGACTCCCTCGCTCGCTTGCTCGCTTGAGCTTCCCCAGCTCAAGGCTTTGATTTCTAGCTCCTGATCTCTAGCCTCGCATCGCATCGCCATTTCTATCCTGCTGTCGCCTATCGGCATCGGTCGAGTCGAGACCTTTTCCTCTCTCTCCCGCCCGCCTCTCTAAACCCGGCCTCTGTATTATAGCACGGCTCCGGGTTACCGCTTCAGCGCACCTTGTCGCCGCATCCTCGCTCGACCTCTATTGAGGCTGAGGCCCAGCCATCGTGACTCTGGCAACTGGGCCGGCCCAGCTGTAGTGTCCATCGTCACCTCAACCTCAACTCCACCTCATATCTTCTACGCTTTCGCTTTCGCAGCCGTCGCTCTCGCTCTTGGCACGCGCAGCCTTTCGCCATGACGTCCGCCGCTTCGAACCCTAATCAGGCCAACCAGCCGGCTCTCCAAATCAACAATGCAGCATCCCCGCCCAGCAAGCGCGATCTCAAATCATGGTGGAAAGGTTTCAAGCTGCCTTCGAAGCACCAGGAACCCCAGGGTAAGATATCTCCCTCCTCCACTCTTCACTGCGCAATCCTGCCGAGTTTCGAGTCAGAACATCATAAAGCAACATAGTTTCGTTACTAGCAACTGTCGCGATACGCTTTTCGACGATTTTGAATGCCTCGGGCTACAGCGCCTATGGCTGATCACAACCGAATCCGTTGCACATGCAATGTTCACAGTCACGAACTCAATATGCACATAGCTTTGCTCCCCCCACTTCTTAATATCTGATCTCTAACTTGCGTAATTTCAGAAACCCGTCCCCAAGGTATCTTCGGAGTGCCTTTGCGGCAAAGCATAACATATGCCAACGTCGCCATCTCGCTCATCGATGAGAATGGACAGAGTTATATCTACGGCTATGTTCCCATTGTCGTCGCAAAATGTGGCGTCTTCCTCAAAGAAAAAGGTTAGTTCTCTTGGCCTGGCTGACAGGGAAATTGTGCTGACGCTTCCTTTCAGCTACCCACGTCGAAGGAATTTTCCGGCTTAGTGGTTCGGAAAAGAGAATAAAGGAGCTTAAGACCATTTTCGACTCACCTGATAGATACGGGAAGGGTCTCGTCTGGGATGGATACACCGTACACGATGCTGCCAACGTTCTGCGACGATATCTCAACGACCTCCCCGAACCCGTCGTTCCCCTCGATCTATACGAGAAGTTCCGCGACCCCCTACGAGGTGCAACCAAGCAAGCTGTGGGCGATGCAGAGGGGCCTCAATTCGTCGAAAATTTCAACGAGAAAGCAGCCATCTTGCAGTACCAGCGACTCATCACGGAGCTACCGCCCTTGAACCGGCAGCTACTTCTCTACATTCTCGATCTTCTCGCGGTTTTCGCTGCCAAGGCGGACGAGAATCGCATGAACTCACAAAATCTGGCTGCTATCTTCCAGCCAGGCATGCTCTCGCACCCAGCACATGCTATGGCTCCGGAGGAATACCGACTGAACCAATGTGTCATCATTTTCCTGATTGAGAACCAGGATCACTTCCTTATTGGTATGCAGGGCACCGCTGCAGATGAAAAGACCATGAAAGAGGTGGAATCCGGCACACCCAGTGGTCCTCTCACCCCTCAACCTACCCGAAAGACAAGCCTGGGCCGATCGGCGTCCAATGCGAGTGCAGGCGCCAACAGTGTGCGACGGGATGGCAAGCTCCGAAGAAACCGATCCGTGTCGTCTCGGAACTCCAGGAATGACGGAAGCTCAACGCCCAATAGTCCAGCCTTGACAGCTACGCCGACGACAGGTGGATTGGCCAGAAGCAATACCGTGCCATCCAAGAAATCTCCTGCCATTGGTGCTGGCCGCTTTCAGAGGTCTGATGGGTCAGGGCCTCGTTCTCCTGCCCATCTTGAGCCTTTGACTCAAGTCAACCCCACAGGGAGCATAGAACAATCTCCCCAATCGACAAAGTCATCTGACTTCATATCTGGCGGTTACCTCACACCAACGAAGGCTCCTGTAACAGGCCGCAGTCACGAGAGACTACTTGAAGTGCCGCCGGAGTCATCCACACCATCCAAGGAGCGCAATATTCCCAACATCTTCCGTAGCACACCCAACATTGATGCCGGTGATAAGAGGCAGCCCAACAAACTGAAGAAGAAGAGGATACCAGGAAGCTTGAACCCAAGTGCTCAGAGTTCTGCTGCCTCTTTGACATACACACATCCGAATGCTGCATCTCCTGGAGCAGAACTGGCTAACCCGATGGAACATGCCCAGCAGTATGAATCTGGAGCTCAGACATTGCCGCACCAACCAGCCCCGATTCTCGAAGAACGACACCGAGAGGCATTGGAGCAGGAGCAAGAACTACATGATCGACCATCACATGGGCAAAACCCCCATCCTCAAGAAACTTCACTCGCACATCCTGCTTCTCTGACGCAGCAAAAGAGTGATGTTTCATCTGAGCACACTCCCAGGGCCTCTCAAGCGTCATCAAACCAGAGTCTGCACCCAGATAATACACTCAAGTCGAAAAAGTCACCACCAACGTCTCTGCACTCATCTTTTAACGAAGGCTCGGACTTGGATCAAATTCTTGACGAGCAGTCTGTCAGCACTGTTGATCAAGCAGAAAAAGAACGAAAGAAGCGTTGGCGGTTGTCGAGGAGTAAGAATGCTGACAACGGCTCCTCTACCGGTCTCACCTCACCACGCCTTGCCCTTGGGCAGAACGACAATGGCGATGTCAGCAACCTATCAATATCGAGTTCCAGCCATAGGCCTCGAAAGAGCGAGAGCTCTGACCGACCATACATGGTGAGCGAGGGGCACGGTAGCTTCGACCAGGGCAGAGAAAGTGATTCCAAGGGCCCCATAGGATGGATCAGGAACAAATACCGTGAAGCAAAAGAGAGTGCGGAACAAAGGAGGAATAAGTCTCCTCCTCCGGCAGACCGTCCCGGCATGGGCGCCTCAAGCTTCCAACCCCGGGGAAAGAGTTTGGAAATAAGAAGAGATGAGCCAGCGCAACATGCTTCACTTGCGGAAATAGCTGGCGCCCCAGTAGTTGCCTCTAACCCTGCTGCAGCTCCTGGTCCAGCAATGGGTCCGGCTCCTACAGCGACACAAGTTCCTCAGACAGCCACGGTTTCAATGGTTCAACCCGAGCCCACATCGCCTGTTCAGCCAACGGATCCTCAAGCGCAAATTCCTCCACCGGCTCAGGTTCAGGTTCAGACTCAATCTCAACCTCAACCTCAACCTCAACCTCAACCTCAGCCGACAACTCCAGCCCAGCCTCCAATTCAAGAGCAGAGTCAATCTCCAGTTGAACCTAAAGTTCAGACCGAATCTCCAAAGCCGCAAAGCCCCCAGACACCTCAGAAAATCATTTCTATGCTCGATATTGACACGCCACCGGCCGCTGCTACTGTAACCACGCAACCGCAAGCTGAGGAATCGAAACACGTTCAAGAACAGCCACAACCCCTGTTGTCACAGGAGCCAAAAGCAGAAGAAAAGCCAGTCCAAGCCACTGAACAGCCGGCGGTGATATCGCCTGTACAGCCCGAACAAGTACAGCCCGAACAAGTACAGCCTGAGCAACAGCAAGTAAAGTCAGAAGCAGAGACACCAAAGCAGGAGCAATAGGAGGAGAAAAGCGTTCTAGTTCAAATGGGAGGAGTATTTTGGGATGGTTGAAGTAGTATCACGGCACGATAGCCTTTTATTTTTAGTTTATTTTAAGGATAATGAGATGGACATGATGATGGATATGCGGGAGACGGGTTTATCGACTGAACCCTACTTAGACTCTTTGCCACCCTTATAAGTCGATTACATGTATGTAATGTAGCCTGGTGTGATGGTGAGCTTTATTTCATTTGAGCGGGTGGAGGAGTATATTCAGGGAGTACAGGTTACTACAACAAAGATATGACATCCAAGCAGTTCCATGGTTTCATGCATATACTGGTTGCTCAGGGCTTACCATCGACGAAGCACGATAATTCTATGGTACAATAATTCTATGGTACAGTCTTGGTATACACTCAATATTCTTACAAAATTTGAACGGCCAATCTACAGCTCCTTCACTGGAGGTGCATTATCGTAAATACCAGTATCCCACACGATCACCTTTCCCGAGCGTCGCCAATCTTCGTGAAACAAACCATTGAAGCCCTTCCAGACAGGGCGTACCTGTGTGAGACCGAGAGCCTGCGCCTCAGGGGTCTTCACGAAGTCCTTTAGCCATGGCTCGATGCCGTCGAAACCGACGATGTAGCGGGGAACAGCAAGAAGCTTTTCTGGTCCAAATAGCTCCAAAGTAAGAAAGGGAATAGGGTCGTCGTAAAAGCGATCAGCCTCGTCACGATAGTTCTCCCGCTCAGGAGTGTTTGGCTCAGTGTGAAGAGGTGGGTCACAAGTGAGGGCGTAAGCCCGTAGGCCAGGGTATACTAGGTGGGATCGCCAAGGGGTGGAATGGCAAGGCATGAGGAAAAGGGCGAATAACTCTTCGTCTTTCTCAGGGTCAACAGAGAAGCGAGAAGTCTGGGCGAGTTGAACTGAGTCTGGGTGGATGCGTTCGTACTCGTGACGGAGGTATGTAAGAACGTTGAGGGGGGCTGGTTGGTGGCAAAAAGATAGATATCCTGCGAGAAAGACGTTGAAGCCCAGGGCAGCCAAGAGATAGTGCTTATTACGGATTTGAGGCCGAGGACGGGGGTTGTTGGTGGTAGCATCTGGCTGGAAAGTGAAGAATGAGGCGGCAAAGGGAGCGGAGAGGATGCTGAGTGCTGGAAGAAGAGGATAGATGAAGCGAACCTCCTTATGAGATATGAGTGAAAGCGCGCCGATAGTTGTGAAGACGGTATATGCGAGTGTCTTGAGTGTATTGGACTGGCTCGTTGATGAGGCAAATGCACTTGGCTTGTACAGAGCCAAAATTGCAAAAGGAAGACTAGTGGTGCAGATAAGAGGGAGACCCTGGAGAATGTAGTAGTGCCATGGGTTGCGGCCATAGAACACGGCGAGAGACTTGGAGAGGTTGAAGTTGAGGAAGTTGTACGCAGGGAATGTCCAGAAGCCAAAGTACAGACGATCTGATGCGATGGACATACCCAAGATCAGAGAACCGCAGAGAATTGCCTCGCGAATGAATGCAAGCACAGTCGAAATAGTGAGCGGCGAAGAGCCTTGTAGTGAGATTCGGGTGAGGGTGAAGAATACAATGGTCGTCCAGATGAGAACGTTGGTCGGTCGAAGAACGACGGCCAATGCTGCCAGGCACAGGGATGCACGAAGTGACCAGAGACTCGTGAGAACAGTCGGGGATTTGGGATTCTCCTTTGTTGTCTGTACAGCAATTACAAGTCCCCAAGGCCAGTAATACAACGCCATGACAGTGAGAGTCGTCTCAAGGGAGTTGGAAAAGGTACGTGTAGAGCAGTACCATTGCCAGGGGTTGAAGAGTTGAAGAAAGAGCTGATCCATCAAGTCAGTCAATGGCCTGAAACTTGGACACACAGGTAACTTACTGCAAAGAAGGAGACATTGCTGTTGGCTCCATAGATAGACACGGCGAGTTGCCAGGTGTACCAGTCACCAAGACCAGCAATCACGGCTTGAAGGGCTTTCGGGGCTGCGACGAGGATGGCAGCGCGGAGGATGCCTATAGGGAGGATGTTGCTGGAGATGAAGTCTGCTATTAGATAGACCCCGGCAAAGAGAGCTGGGTGAAGAGAGGTTCTGAGTTGATATTTCCATTCCTGATAAATTCTGTTAGTGACTATAATCGACTGTGAACGTAGCTGGTATGGTGTAAGTGGTGTGTTGTCACCTCGCAACAGGTAAAACAACCACATATAGAAGGGGAAACACACGTGAGTGCTTCTACGATAGGTAGATACCAACGAGAAGATAAGGAAATAAACATACCCAAGTTAACCATGCACCGCTCTTGGAGCCAAAGGCCAAGTCCCAAGCTGGCTCAAGAGATTGGAAGTACTCATCTGGCTGGAAAAAGGTAGCTATCCACCAAGCATTGATGAGTCGAAGGACAATGATATCACGCAGGAAAACAGATCGATTCCTCTTATTCCGAGTCTCATCCAAGACTTTTCTTGAAGCTGTTGCGGACGACATAATTAATGTCCACTGAGTGATGGCCAGGTATAGCGAGTCTGTCCATACTATAGGGGTTGGCCTATTCTAATGAGATAGCTGTTTATTGCGAGAGTGTGGCTTAGACGCTGATTGGCTGCTGATTGGTTAGTAGCGTTCTGTCATGTGGCGGCATTGGCCACGAGCCACAGTTTAGATGGCACAGCGTGAAGCAGGGAACATGACAAGAAACAAGATAAGCTTATATATATAACTTGATTAACTAGATATCAAGTATGATAAGCATGAGGATTAGACCGTGGGTAGAGTTGGAGCTGGTGTGATTTAAAGATGAATTGTATGTACTACATGTACAACCGCTGGCACCAATTCTACTTCGGTACAACAAACACCGAAGACATATAGGTTTTTACTTGTAAATAAAATAATCTACCTTTGTAAACTCATGACATATGATCTTTGGATACATCATGAAACGAAATATTACATATGTAATTCTGGCGGCTCCGGCGGAACCAAGACAGTTCCGCTGATAAATGGCGGAGCTGGCGGAACGGGCGGCATCTGGCGGTAAAGGATAAGACCAGAGATTTGGCCGAATAGACGTAAACAGGGAACGCACTCGGAAATGGCATTGGTTGGTTCTCTACCTACCTAGGTATCTAACTACTCCATCGATATCAATTGGCAGGTTGGAGGTCACATGAGGATGAGAAAGTTGTTACTCAATAGCAAGCAAATAGTTTGGATTTGGTTGCGTGTGGCACTTTTGATGGCTGCAGTAAAAGAACCGAGACAAACTCTGTTTTCAGAGAGGAGATACTCTCTGTCTCTCTACGGTTAATATTACACAACAGGTACCTACCTATATAGAATATAATGACATAGATCATCATCTGGTATGATCACAGTAATAGAGAGTTCTTTATTGGTTATCTAAGAAATAGGGTCGCTGGTCAAGTCTAGACCTGCATTGAACCCATGTCAGCTGGCCCTAGAGCCCCTCATTCCCCTCATCTCTCCCCAGATTCTGTTGTGACTGAGTTCACAGAACAGAGCCTCTTTTACTCATGATGGATGCACATCATGTCCAATGAAATGGCGGCGTAGACCAAATAAAGTAATTCGACGTGTTCGGAATAGATACCTACCACGAAAGGGGGTGATCTGGATTTGGAGAAGCGACACATGTACGTACATCCATTGTTTTGAACTTAGCGATGGATGGCATGCCCGTCTCCATCATGTCATGACAAGACATTCACTGTATGTATCAACTGAACACGGGCATCTCGACCGGTGGCGGCAGGTCATCCGCCTAATTCCGCCCCGACCTCTCAGGCTCTCACCCAATCAGCTCCGTCACAATCTCAACTTCGCAACACTACGCCCGTACACTCCCACGCTTGGTCGCTACCACTTGCACTTAGGGGTATAGTGTCGACAAACAACTCTAGATGTAGTCTTGGTTTTGCTGTAATAATTACCTAAGAAATCACATCTTGTCTCTTTTCCTGTCCGCAACAAGCCTCCGCCTGCCGACAACGGTCAACCCGCTATCGGTCCTTAAAGAGCAGCCATGTTGCCCTCAAACTTTCAATTGTTCTTGTCTTCTCTCTATTCTATTCAATTCACCAACAACAAGTACACTGACTCACGATATTTTCACTCTCTACTCTTGTTGCTCTACTTTACCAACTACAACAACTCCAAATTGACGTCACCTCCCAATCACAATGTCTCCCCACGCTGAAAAGGCCGTCTCTCGGTTCCATGCAACCTCTACCGAGAAGGCCATCGCCATTGAGGAGGAGTACGCCGCTCACAACTACCACCCTCTCCCCGTAGTCTTCTCCCGCGCCGAGGGCATCAACGTCTGGGATCCTGAGGGCCGCCACTACTACGACTTCCTCTCTGCCTACAGCGCCGTCAACCAGGGCCACTGCCACCCCGAACTCGTCAAGACTCTTGCCGAGCAGGCTGGTCGATTGACCCTCAGCTCCAGAGCCTTCTACAACGATGTCTTCCCCAAGTGGGCTGAGAAGGTCCGCAACGTTTTCGGCTACGACATGGTTCTACCCATGTGCACTGGTGCTGAAGCTGTTGAGACCGCCATCAAGATTGCCCGCAAGTGGGCGTACAAGGTCAAGGGTGTTCCTCAGGAGAAGGCTTGGATCTTTGGTGTTTCCGAGAACTTCCACGGCCGAACCGTAAGTTCTCATGTCCCCAAAAAGTAGAAGCGACTTGCTAACATGCTCCAGATGACTGCCATTACTCTGTCAGTCGACCCCGAATCGAGAGAAAACTACGGCCCTTACGTCCCCAATGTTGGTGCTTTCAACCCCACCACTGGCAAGGCCATCCGATACAACAACATTGCCGATCTCGAGGAGGTTCTTGAGGCTCACGGCAAGGAGACTGCTGCTTTCATCTGCGAACCCATCCAGGGTGAGGCTGGTGTTGTTGTCCCCGATGAGGATTACCTCGCCAAGGTCCAGGCTCTCTGCACCAAGCACAACGTTTTGTTCATCTGCGACGAGATTCAGACTGGTATCGGCCGAACTGGACGCATGCTCTGCTCCGAGTGGGCCAACATCAAGCCCGACCTCGTTACCCTCGGAAAGGCCATCTCTGGTGGAATGTACCCCGTGAGCTGCGTTCTCAGCAGCAAGGAGGTTATGCTGGTCGTCGAGCCCGGCACTCACGGTTCTACCTATGGTGGTAACCCTCTCGGCTGTGCCGTCTCAATCCGCGCTCTTGAAATTATGGAAGAGGAGGATCTTACCGCCAAAGCTGAGAAGCTCGGTAACATGTTCCGCGATGGTCTTAAGGCTCTCAACACCCCTATCCTCAAGGTGATCCGAGGAAAGGGTCTCCTCAACGCCGTTGTCATCGACGAGTCTGCCGCCAACGGCCGAACTGCCTGGGATCTGTGCCTGCTACTCAAGAGCAAGGGCCTTCTTGCCAAGCCCACTCACGGCGACATCATCCGCTTTGCGCCTCCTCTGGTGATCAGTGAAGAGGAGCTTCAGAAGGGCCTTGAGATCATTTCTGAGGCTATCAAGGAGCTTCCCAATGTTGAGAAAGCCCAGGGCCACTAGACGCGGTCTAAACTTTTTAAGATATGGATATGATGGGAAAACGAGGGAAAACGGCGTTTGTGATTTATAAATAGGCACCTGGGTATCATGCCCGGAAAACATAGTGGGATGATTGACGTATCTTGGGACTGCATAGCCAGAGAACAGCACTCTGGCAGGCGTTTGGGATTCCATGTCGGCTAGAAAGCCTTGTACAAGTTGAATACCCCGATTGAATAAAAATACTGAAATGACTTATACGTTGCTCTGCTGTGCACGGTTTTATCCGTAGATAATTGATAAATGAAAGACTTGGCTAGCAGAGCTCTAGGTGAGGAAGATATGATGCCCTCGGCTGCCTTGTCATGGCCACAAACCTATCATTGCAACATATTGCCATGAGACCAGACCGGCAGTTGGCGCTATGCGCAACAGCACTGATCTTTCCCCAAAAGTGTTCCCTATGTGGCTCAACACGGCAGATCCATCAGCCATGAGATCGCCGTTCCATCATGAGACAAGTACAGGCAGATACATGAACAATGTTACATACTTAAGTTACCTGGCAAGACATCTTAGAATTCCTGGATATTGATCCTTTGTCGCAATCGACAAGGACGCCGACGTGTGGGTAACAGCTGACTGTGCCGGCCAATGTAGATATTGTCTTGGTATGCTTCTCTAAGGCACGTCTCTGACTCGCTACAGTCGATTTACCATGAGACGACGTAGTCACGGTTCTGCACAGTAATACTTTCATGACTCGCATTACCGGAGAAAGGGGACATTTCTGAAAACCTAACATACGATAACACCTGTAACAGTGAAACCCATGATCGGATCCGAGGCATTCGTCCGGTGGATCTTGAAACACGGCGGCTACGGAGCCCCGAAGCACGGTGAAAGGGCCGGTATAAAGCCGCCGATTTGACGGATCCTTCGGCGGCACTTAGAGCGGTAACAAGCAGCATGCATCCAATTGCAATTGACGCACGAGGGGCTCAAAGGGCACTCACTCAGTCACTGTAACGCAGCAGCCCTTACGAATCATGCACTGTATTTGTTGAACGCGTGGCATGCGGTATTGGATGTGGGGATGGCTGGACGGTCATGCTGGGTGCCTGTTTGAGGCCTGATACATGAGGTATCGCTCGTATTGTTGGTTACTTGAAGGATACTACGGTAGGAGATGGTGGGGGACGAGGCCATTCGTGATAGGCAGAGACAATCTCGCACATTACAGTGTGTGTCTGGGCCGATCGTATGTTGACCCGATTGATAGAAAAGACGTTGTGTTACGGGAGGATCATTGTCTCGTGAAACTCGCAGAATGCGACTCGATTGAGCAAACTGCAGGAGGTAGAATCACATACATGGATAATTGGTACTGCAATGGAGAGAGAAAGTGCATGTATGTATCGATCCATGAGTGGCTGCTTCAACGTTTGAGGGATGATGAGAACGGTTATTGATGAGTAGTAGATCCACGTGTTTGGAGTGTGGTTGGTCGACTGTTTATAGGTAGCCAGGCACACAAAGGGCAGAATGATCGTGGGGGTCAATAATGGCAGAAGACTCTATTCAATTCGAGGTCGTATTCTATCGATTCATGAGAGCGCATTTGGGGACTTTGGTGTGTGATCCTAAATTCTCGGTATGCCGAACTGAGAAGGCACATGTCCAACACGTACATCCATGATAAGAAAAATATCGGGGTTCAACATGAGAGAGATAAGAAAGCAATGGATCGATCACTTCTCCAGGTTTTCACTAACTCGATTGAGATGCATCGGGAACGCCAAGAGATAAATATGTCGAAGCGTATCTATCAGACAGGAAACTTGAGTGTCCCAGCGCATTCATTATGGACCTAAAAATTCGAGGCTAGGCTAGACTGCCCATGTCCGCGTCACTACTCCGTATTCCTTAATTCTTTATTATTCTTTATTAATACATAGTAATATAGGAGATGCAGCACATGATGCCTTCTTTTCTTCTTCTTTCTTTTTAAAGTTGACGAGGCAACATGCTCCCTTGTTCTAGTGGCTTTCAAGCAGCCAGTTGGTCAAGGAACAGGGGGATAGTTGCCGATCTAGGACAAGAAGATGACGACATTTGTGTTTGTGTTTGTATTTTTTTTTTTTTTTTTTTTTTTTTTTTTTTTGTGTGTGTATGTGTGTTTAGTTAGCTGTCCTGTCCTGTCCTCTCCTGGATGGACTCGGCTGTGTGTACTCTGTACCTCTTTTTGCTTAGGAATTATCACGACTCGTGTGTTCAGTTGACGTGATAATGGAAGTGGGTGAGTCATAAGCACTCACCGGGAGCGGGCACTGGACACTTCTGTTCCTGACTTATCGTGTCTACTAATGCTACCATGTCTCACCCAGTTCAATGCCATCATCAGTATCGGGAAACCTCACTCTCACCATGATCCAATTAGTTCAGAGGTTGCCCACCCTTTCTTAGGCCCGAGTCCTACAGTTGCTAGCTACTACGGTAACTAACTCAAAGGTCGGGGAAAGCTAATGGGCCTCGTCTGCCTGGTTTCCAAAAAAGGAACACAACTTGCATGGGTACTGTACCTCTATGCGGCACGGGCATGATAATGATAATGATAACGCTCTTTGGCCGGGCGAATTGATACCTACCTACCTTACTTACTGTCTATTTATACAGATAAAACTATGCTGCGGTGCATTATCGAGTTAATGGAATGCCTCCTATGGCGAGCGAGTAAGTATCCGCTGATGACATGCGCTTTGCGTTACCAATCGAATTACAGTATTAATAACAAATATTTCGCCATCAGAGCTCTCTCTCAGCCTACGAGCACGAGCTTGGCTCTAACTTGGATCTTGCCCAAACAAGGGAGGTCAAGATTTATCTGCGACAAAGATCAAAAGTGTTGGTTCCTTTGCCGGACCGGACCTTGTCCTATCTTTCTTGTCCAGACTATCAGCGACGATCAGCCAATGTTTCTCACTGGGCTGTTCGCACCTCGTGGCAGGGAGCGCTACATAGCGGGCCATGGCGTAGATGGAGAAACATGCCCGACCAGTCTTGATTTGATGGGGGCTGATAGCAGTCAGTTGAGGTGGTGAGAGCATGAGAACGCTTAGTACTTGGAAAGTACAGTCAGTACATGCAATAGTAGCTTGATTGCGATCGATGTTCAACGCTTTGGAGTAAAACAAGCCAATTCAGGGTTGTTCAAGACTTGATTGATATTGACATGTTTCATCCTCCACTTTCCAGGTCCAGGTTTCAGAATATGGAGCTCTCAATTCCTGGTAGAGCTTCCGGAGAAAGTGGACGTGCATGCGTGAGAGAGACGCTCAGTGGGGCCGGACGACCTCGGCATCTATAACCTAACCTTGTATCCGTCCGTGAGGTGGCCGCCTCAGCGCGGGTACAGACAGTATCTGTACCTCTGTACCTGTGCCTGTACCTGTACCTGTACCTGGTCGTAACTCAAGCCAGCCTCAAGGCTAATAACTACCAACTTAATAACAGTTGCTACAGCCTACGATGACGGGATGTTTTGCCCAAATTGAGTTTGAAAAGAGGAGGCGTCTTGTCTTATTGTTCATAGATCAGATGCATCACATCATCGGGCTCAGGCAACAACAACAACAACACCACCACCTCCTCACGAGGCACTCACAGCGTTGACAGCAGTTGAAGGTGGTTGAACTTGGCCCGGAATAGCCTAGCTCAGCGTGTATTGCACTTTCAGTTTATCGTTATCATGCACCGCATGATTCCTCGTTGTTGTTTTTTTAGGGTGCTTGTTGGGGATGGAGAAAAGAGGCTGCGGCGGTTGTCGGTTGTTTTCCCTTTCTACCTTAACGTAAAGTGAGTGACTTGACTGACTCACTGACTCACTGATTTATCCATCCTTTCACTCATCGCTTGGCTCGTCCAGGTTTTGTCTCTTCTCATCCCGCTCTTGTCTTTGATCCCCTGGTCTTGTTTTGGACTTGGGTGTATCACGGGGTCACCCAAAAGTGATCCAGTAGCCTCTAGGTCATCCCCCGCAAAACAGACCCTCTTTGATTATTGTCTCTTAATTATTAGAAATGTCTAGGTATTGCAATGTATTATCATCTGCTGTTAAACAGTCAGAGTCACTTACTCACTGTTTCTGTAATCTCCAATAATCCCCCCCTGCGTGAATGTAAAGTGTGTCTCAGTCGCCCACACCTACTTCGTGAGGCTGTCATTCTGAGCAAAGTTTAGAAGTACTTGCGACTTGAGGCTGATTCCCACACAGATCGCATGTGCCCCCTGACACTCAGCATCCTTGTCAATTGGAGATTCTCCAGGACCTTCTGACGCCTGCGGCAGTTCACACGCTAAACAGGTACTGTACTCAAGGGTTACCTTACTTTGAATGGATGCAAGCTTTGGAGCTTGGAGCTAAGTATCCTGGGCTGCCTGAGGTAACGCGCCCCCTACAGCCGGGCTAGTTACAGGCTACCGTCCTAGACAGCCACTGCACGCAGCCATTCCCCATTTTCCCCCTTCTAGAAACCCGACCTTAACTGGGCTTGATTCGTACCAGTCATTCATTCACTTCACCTCTCATCATAACTAAGGTATTATTCACCTTCCACTTTGTTATCTCTATCTTCCTTTTCCCCATCTAGTTTTCTCTGTCTCTTTTCTTTATATGGCCTTTATTTTGTATACCTCAATTAACCTTCTGCACTCTGTGTTTTGTTGTTATTCTTGCTCGCACAGCATCTGTTCGACCATCGCCTAGCTCCCCCGTGTAGCTACAATACAATACCTAGTTACCTAGGTGCCTAAGGTTGGTAGTCGGTACCAGAGTTGCGTCTAGGGTGTGTGTGTGACGCAACCCCGATCAGCCTGCCCCGACCTCTTGACTTGGAGCCTTGGACTGTCTCTCTCTGTATTCCCGTCTGTACCTACAGCACGGAAAGGCACTACACCCTATCCAGCAACACGTACGAATCATCAACCTGCATAATTCTCGACTCTAGGCATTGCCAATGCATTGCCAATGCATTGGAGGTGCACGATAACATCAAACCGTCCCATCCCTTCCTTCCATTGAGTCACCGCTGTCGTCCGCCTCTCTAACCGCTCTATCCGCGCCCACGGTTTTGGGGGGCGATTATCTCCGATCACGCTCATCCTCCTCCTCCCTAAGTCAAAAACGAGTACGGACGGTCCTCGACTCAGGTCAACGGTTGGCGCTCGTATAACGTCTCAGATTGGATCGTTCCCAAAGGACCAAAGCTTCGCTTCAGTGCCGCGTTAGTCACCTGGCCTGGCCTGGCCTTTAACATACCCCCCGGGCTTGCCAGGCTTATCGGTATCCATCCAGTCAGTGTCAGGATAGCGTCCAGTTAGTCCTAGGTACAGTACGGTATGGTACCCTGCCTATTCCTATCCCGTCGCATTCTCTGTCCTTCACTATCCTTATCCTGCCCTGTCGCACCAGCATCAAGCACCCCAGCAAGCCCCATCTGGCAATGACTCTGGGTCTTCTCTTATGGGTGCTGGCTGTGCTTGTAGGCTGTAGCCTCTAAGGCAACGCAAGGCAGGGCAAGTGAAGAATCGCTGGATCATACCCGTGCAATCCAATCCCAGGCCGTGATCGCCATTGCTCGTGCCGTCACCATCGCTTGCTGTCACACGCAACCCCCGTAGCTTCTTGTTCGTCTTTCTCCCGTCCGTCCCTTTCTATTCCTCTTGTCCTCTCTTCTTCCTTCTTTCTTCATTGCGAACGAGCCCTTGGCCTCGAATCCCATCAGTTGTTCTACCAATACACATCCACTAACTCTCGTGTTTGGCTCGATATAGCAGTGCAGGCGCGCAGCGAGTCAAGTACCGTCTATACTCTACGCACCCTTTCGGATACCTACCTAGTTACTACCTACCTACCTACCTCTCAACCTTGCCTCTGAGCTAAGGTCGGGTAGTATTGTCTCGTCTCGTCTTATCCCATCCGTCTTCGGCCGTCCACCCATAGGGGTCCTTCGTCCTCACCGACCACTTGATACTTCACCAACCATCAGCGCAGGTTCTCGCCTCTGACCTTTCGTTTATCGCCTTCCGTGTGGTTGATAATCATCCACATCCTCCTCTGTCCCTTCTCGCCTCTTCCATCACACCCATCGGCGCTTGCGACAGCTTGGTTCTATCGATTACATGACGACCTGCTCTGCGACACACACCTCACCCGATTTTTATAAGCCTTAGGGCTGCAACGCAGTCCGACTGTCTTCCTGCCATCGATAACAATAACCAGGAAGCCATGGCGGCCCGGCAGGAGTCCTCGACCTCCTCGGGGTCCAGGAAGTCGGGCAGTCGTGCTGTAGTAGGACAATTTAACATCGGCTCAGAGATTGGGAAGGGTAGTTTTGCTCAAGTGTATTTGGGTTGGCATAAGGTACGACAAAGCTCCCATCTTTGTTTTGACTTGCTTCTCTGTCATCGTACCAACTTGCGTTGCTTGTTTGTTGCTGCTACATGACTGGAGTGGCTTGTCAAACTCCTACTTTTGGTACCACAAGTCACAAAGCAATTCATATCATACTCTATCCTAGACAACCACTAACCATCTTGATAAAGGACACTAAGGCTGCCGTTGCCATCAAATCCGTCGAGCTTGAGCGTCTGAACAAGAAGCTACGAGAGAACCTCTACAGCGAAATACAAATACTCAAGACATTACGCCACCCACACATCGTCGCCCTCCATGACTGTCTCGAGTCGACAAGCCACATTAATTTAATTATGGAATACTGCGAGCTTGGTGATCTATCCCTGTTCATCAAGAAACGAGAGAAGCTCGCCACACATCCTGCTACGCATGATATGGCCCGCAAGTATCCAAGTGCGCCGAACTCCGGGTTGCATGAGGTTGTCATTCGACATTTCTTGAAACAGCTGACTAGTGCCCTCGAGTTCCTACGTAGCAAGAACTACGTTCACCGAGATGTCAAGCCCCAAAATCTGCTACTGCTACCCTCACGACCTTTCAGGGACCAAAGAAGTCGCCCCGTCATGCAAGCCAGCCAAGACTCGCTGATCCCTATCGCTGGATTAGCATCTTTACCTATGCTCAAGCTTGCCGACTTCGGCTTCGCACGTGTGCTTCCCTCCACTTCCCTGGCTGATACCCTTTGTGGATCCCCCCTGTACATGGCCCCAGAAATTCTCCGATACGAGCGATATGATGCGAAAGCCGATCTTTGGTCAGTGGGAACTGTGCTCTATGAAATGAGCACAGGTCGCCCTCCGTTCCGGGCTAGAAACCATGTCGAACTGCTGCGTAAGATTGAAGCTGCCGAGGATGTTATCAAGTTCCCAAGGGAGGTGACTATCAGTGCCGACCTGAAAGCTCTAATTCGAAGTCTACTCAAGAGAAGTCCTGTCGAGCGACTGAGCTTCGAAAACTTCTTCGCACATCAGGTTGTTACGGGCGAAATCCCTGGCTTAGTAGAGGATGATATTCCAAAACCAGTCAGGCAAGAACCTCGGGAGGTGAGGTCAGCTTTTCATGGGGGCTCGCCTTCATTATCGTCACGAAGTCCCCGACAAACCGGTTACGAATCGCCACGAGACAGCATTGCTTCGAGGTCTCCCAGAGATCAGCACTCAAGGTCGCCACAAGCAGCAAGTCCGGGAGAAGGTCGGTATTCTCGGCAATCGCATGACAGTCAACGACCAACGGGAAACTCTCCTCGCGAGGTCGGTGAGGGTCTTGGAATTCGCCGCCCAGTTGCGCACCACGCAGCGACTGCTCCGGTTCAGCAACGTATCCAGGATAGGGGAAATGGTCGGGATGGGGCCTCACCTCCTACATCTCTTCTGAACCAGGCACGCAGGGACAGAGCCTTGAGCAATCCATCAATTACAGAAGAGGAGAAGGCGGCGCAAGATGTTGCCTTGGAGCGAGAATATGTAGTTGTTGAGAGACGGCATGTTGAGGTCAATGCTCTGGCCGATGAACTGGCAGCGAATGAGCGATTCGGTGACTCTTCCTCTCCAAGAACAGGACCCATGACTCGACGATATACTCAACAAGGCGCACCCACTTCCACATCAGGAGCAATTGCCACTCCGTCTTCTCGCAATGCTTTGGTGACCCAGAGCCGCCATGACCGGAAATCATCGTACGAGAAGGCTCTCTCTGCTAGTCCAGGATCAGCCTCTAGTGCTATTTCTAAAGCCATCCAAGACGCCAGCCTGCGCCTTTTTGGCTTCAAGGTCCCGCCTCTGCGTGGTACACCAAAGGGCCCATCGCCTCCCCTGTACCAAGCTTTCCCGACATATCCAACTCCTCAGGCCCCAGTCGGACTTTTGGGTGACGGCAAGAACAGTCACGGAACCGACGAGGATGCACGAGCCGCACAAGTCATTGAAGAGTTCGCAACACGCAGCGACTGTGTCTACGGTTTCGCCGAAGTCAAGTATAAACAGCTTGTTCCTCTAGCGCCGTCCGCTGATCATATTTTGGGCGGTTTTGAACCTGAACAATTGGAAAATGAGGAAGACGGCTTGACAGTTGAAGCAATCGTTTCTCTCTCAGAGGAGGCTCTTGTTTTATATGTGAAGTCGCTCACTCTTCTCGCTAGAGCCATGGACATAGCTAGTGTCTGGTGGTCCAAAAAGAGCCGGGGAGAGACAGGCACCGGCCTATCGGCTGCTGCTGCTCAGAGCATTGTTCAACGCATAAATGCAGTGGTTCAGTGGGTTCGACAGCGATTTAACGAGGTGCTGGAGAAGTCGGAAATCGTCCGTATGAAGCTCACGGAAGCGCAGAAGCAATTGCCTGAAGACCATCCCAGCCACCCATCTAACCACGGAACCGAATCGATCGCTTCCTCTGCAGGTGGCGCGACCAAGCAGGTTTACTTGACCCCTGGACTAAGCGCTGAGAAGCTCATGTACGACCGGGCACTCGAGATGAGTCGCGCTGCTGCAATTGACGAAGTTACAAATGAGAACCTCTCCGGATGCGAGATTTCGTACATCACGGCCATTCGAATGCTTGAGGCTGTTTTGGACAACGATGACGATTCAGGTTCGGACGCAAGAAGGTTGTCGACGGGCAAAGAAGATGAGCGAGATGCTGTCAAGGAAACTAGCGGTGGTGAACTTGATAGCGACGAGGAGGCCCATGTTCGAAAGAGTAAGTCATACACGAGTCTGTCATTCTGGACGAGGGCTAATAAGACATTAGTGATCAAGATGATCACAGGGCGACTCGCAGCTGTGCGCAAGAAGCAACAAATGATTGCTGAAGCCAACAGCAAGACGTTACAGTCTTATCAGCAGTCGACACGTCGTCGAAGCGGTGATGTCACACCACGCAGTGTACCTTCGCACGCATCCTCGTGAGCTGTGGACGATGAAACTCGTAGCAAAGCGTCATGACTTATACAATGATACGTACCATACCATTCGGAGATCTTAACGATCTCATGTCTTATCTCTATCATATTTGGATTCCAGGCGCTACGGAGCTCGGCATGCGGCTCACAGAAGCACGCCAGCAGACAGTCATTCAGTACAGGATCTATATGGAGCCGGCGTCCAGGATTTTTGTCATTTGCGCATCGCCGGGAGAAGCATCTCACAAGTCGGCGTTTTTGGATTGCTATTAGTTATTACTTTCTTCTACCGTATTCTTTTATTGCTATTTCCAGAGGACCACCTCTGCTTCTTGGATTCGGGGCTCGCTACGCCCAGACCTGGAGCTGCAGCAGCTTTTCAGGTGGAAGATAAGAGGAGGTATTTGGGTTTATGTGGATTTGAACTGGCATAAGGGCTATTCATTATAGGTTGAGAGTGGGAAGTTTTCAGACATACCATGCTATTCGAGAGTGGAGAGATGTCGAACCCAGGGAAAAGGGTGAAAATGAGAATCAATAACAATCAATACCTAGGTCTTCCACAGTGAGCCCTGGATTTACACTTCTTTGTCCGTCTTGTTAGTGAGGCTTATCTGCATGAACTGGTAGGAGGCTGATTCGGTTCTTTTAGTGACCTTTGAATTGTTCGTTCCAATGGCTTTGTCCGTTTCAGCACCAAGCAATGTTCTCGCAAAGCTTCTGCTCGTTCAGTGATACGCTGTAGTACAGCGCATCGTTCTTCGCCTTACCTCTGCACAATTGCTGACCATCCGAGTGGTATATATACAGAAAGGCGCACACGGGAACAGCACTAATCATATTCGAATTTCAAATTTACTTAACATTTGAGACAGCCATGACCGAGAATTGCGATTCTCCCAATTCGATTCTATCCGACGCCTGTCAGGATCTCAACCCCGAGGCACCACCAGCTCCGCTTGATTTGCTCTCAACCGTCTCATCCGTTTTTTGCCAACGATCAGAGAGGCTCCAGCGAGAAGCCCTTGCTCGTACAGATGCAGAGATCGAGGCTGGGTTCGTCGCTACTCGAGAAGCACGGATTAAGGAGAAGCTCGAAGAATTGGAGGAGTTGGACGAAGAGTTGGAGGGGGAAGAGGCATCAAAAGACGAGTGGGACCAAAATGAGTATGAGGATGAAATTCCTTCTAGAGAAGACGTCGAGGCTTTCGTCAATGGCGTGATTGATAAAGAAACCACAGGCTCCGTTCTTGACCGTGCAATAGGAGAGACAATAGAGGACCATAGAAAGCGGATCAAAACTCTTGAGGACCGCATCCAGAGATATCAACTCTCCAAGTTCGTGCTCGAAGACGTGCGGGGAGATCCTCCAAGGTACGTGGAAGGGTTTCCAGTGAGCCTCGTCAACGCCTTTTGCCGCCTGCGTCCTCTCATTCCTGTGAGGAATACGGGGATGTTTGTTTGTCTTCAGTGTCAAGTCAAAAGGAAACGGTGCTCACGAAACATGAACTATTCACCCGCCTGCGAGCGATGCAGACGCCATGGAGACCTCTGTCTAGTCAAGGACTCTAAGCATCCTATTGCAGTGTGTTGGCGGTTTCCCGGGGGCCAAGAAAGCGGTGATAATGAACAGGTGGAACTAGAGTGGTGGTTGGAGAGGCTGACGAATAAGGGTCAGGCAGAGGGCGTCCAGGCTTTGCCCGTGTGGCATGAGGTCGATAGTAACCCAAGTAATAACGGTGGTGAAGAAGAGGAGATGCCCCAAAAGTGGCAAGACTTGTTGAAAGGATCTGCCAAAAGAAAGATAAGTGCACAGTAAAGCGAAAAGGGCGGCATTCATGCATTTATTCTTGGTAATTATCCCCATCTATCCCATGTCAACCTTCCCCCGGCATCAATCAAAAGATCCAGTGCCATCTGTGGTCATAGGCAAGTTCCCAGTCAGAAGCCGCAATCCCATCCGCCCAAATATATGAACCCCGTTTCTCTCAGTTGTGTAGTTGATGCACTTGAGTGAAGTTGTGATTCCCGATGTTTCCTTTCCCATGAAATTCGCATAGAAGAAAGAAGTGAGGCACCAAAGTAACTCCACAGACCCAACCATATCCCTTCATTTTCCACCATTTCTTGACCATCTTCAGCGGAATGTGAGCTGAGGTGGGTGCCGCATATTGGCTTCGCCCGATTCCTTTGGCCTCACATCACGCTTGCTCTTCCGTTTCTTAGGACTTGGTGGTGGAACTAATCCATTGGCAGTGAGAGCATCTAGAGGAGTTCTCGAAACAGGAGAGGTGCTGTCTGTAAGGAACTTTGATTTCGTCCTCTCGAGAGCCGAAAGAACGTTTTGCCTATAACGAGGATTAGGATTGTTAGGTGATCTTAAGTGCCTCTCTAACCCAGGGAGGGGAACACTCGCAGTATCATGAGTCCTGGCTCTTGGGACTCTCCTGCGTTTTGATGGGAATTCAGTGTTCGCTGAACCGATAGGATTACGAAACCCTTGCCAAGGAGGTTGAGGCTTCTTGAGATTTGTCGCAGACTCTCTCGGAGTTCCGCATGGACGCGGTGGCACCGAGAAAGACGTAGTCTTACTAGTGGCAGTTCCTGTGTCAGATTCTGTGGCTATCTCCAGAACGCGGTCTCTAGTCTTTTTGGTCGTAATTTCAAAGCGCGTAGGTGTCGTCGTAAAGTATTGGCTGATCGATGAGCCTGGGCTTCTTGTAGGTGTTGGTGGATTGCTTGGGGCAAGATCAGGTAACACCCAAGGCATCGGTTTGAGCTTATCTTGAGGTTTCCAAGAAGCCAGTGTTCGACAATCCATTCGTTTGAACAATTCCCGATTCTTCTTCGGAGGACAAAGCCATGCATGCGTCTTCGCACCATAAGCATTGATTCTCTGTAATGGGTCGACTTTCAGACAGTTCCAGACGAATTCAATCCCTTCGAGAGAGGGTTTTGTCTGCATTCCATTGAATAATTGAGCGAGATATTCGATTATGTCTCCTTGTTCCATCTTGTTGAGCTCTGTGTCATGGTTATCAGATGCAAGGAGGAGCAGTGCAACAACACCCAAGGACCAGATGTCGACAGCTGCAGTGTGAGCTTGCCCACCCGCTGCAAACTCCCTATTAGTCTCATTAGCAAGTGGCTTGAGTCCAAACTCTGTGACGTACGGCGCTTGGTATCCTGGTGTCCCAGCATTTGTGATCATTCTGCTGCGCCGAGGCACAGCAGAATTGCCAAAGTCTGAAAGCATGACTCGATGATACGCAATCTTAGGCGAGTACGCCAGGAGGATATTCTCTGGTTTGAGATCACGGTGAACAATATCTTTCTCGTGGAGATAGCCAAGACCACGGACAACTTGACGTATAATTATCCGTGAGTCGAGTTCCTTGACCGTGCCATGGCGCAGGATGAATGACATGAGATCACCACCCGATGCAAGCTCTGTAAAGGTATAGCTAGGACCATCAGTTCATGTTTCCACAAGCATCTAAGTCTCACTTACAGTGAGTGTGGTGATGAGATAGCATCCACGTAAGGAAGGATGTTGGGCTATTGCAGGTTAGCAAGACTCACAATACCAGCGCAAGTCGACTTACATGTCTCAGCTGGCGCAAGATGTCGGCTTCCTGAAACTTGCGGCGGATATCCTCTTGGGAATTCTTTCCTTGAATCTTGTCGAGATTGATCAACTTGCAAACTAATTGCTTCTTCGTCTGGGCATCGTTTGCCAGGCAGACGACTGCTTCCGCTCCTTGCCCTAGGCAATGGCTACTAACGTGATACTTGTTTGCGAACAACTAGGGCAGTTAGTTCCAGACCCCAGTCGGTCAGAGGGATCATTCAGGCCAACCTTGCATTCCTCCAGTTGTAAGGAAGTTAACTCATGGCGAGGAGGTGGCTGATCTTGTAAGACTGTAAACTTCTAGTAAGGTCGAATTTCGATCACATCGCCGCTCTGTAGTAGGTAGCCCGGGCTTATATCCGGACCAGAACCAATGAGTTGGCCGTTGACAAAGGTGCCGTTTGAAGACTTTCGGTCCCGCACGTAGACATGGTTGATAGTTGGCTCATACACCACAACGTACACTTCACAGTGGTTTCGAGAAACTGCGAAGTCGAGGTCATTATCAACAGCCAACGTGCTGTATGCGTGAGCTTGTGTGACATGCGTTCCATATGGGTAAATGCTCACTTTGCACGCGGGTCTCGCCCGATCTTGAAGATTTCTCGTTCCCACACAGGAAACAGTTCTGAGAAGAGGATTAGAAAGAACCAGAAGAGGTGAAGACCATATGAGATCTCGAGGGCAGGGTAGGGCAGGGTAGGGCAGGAAGAGCGTACGCTGAGATTGGTGTTCGCTTCTGGCATCTACTAGATGAAGATATGCGGCTGGACTTTCTTGCGACGCGCGAGTGGTATCCTCTTCCATATTGAGGCTCAAAGATTTTAAATCTGGTTCATCTGCTCAGACGGGTAGTGTAAGTGCTTTCTTCGCTGGGTTAGTTGGTATAGTAAGATTTGTGTAGCAAGATCACGAAATCGTTGGCTTAGATGGCGATGGTGGTTGAGTAAAGTAGTGGAAATTCTTCAATTAGTGGCTAATTTTCTCGTCGGTTGCAATTCCTATTGTCGCAGTTGAACAATTGCAACCGTTCCTTGCCTCCTTCCTTCCTTGCTTTCTGCTTCAATCGTCGGCCTGGGCTGGCACTGGCACTGTATGTGCAGGACAGTGCCCCACTCTATTGGCACTCAGGTCGTCGCCCACCCAACTTTTTGGTGGGGCCTGCCTTCCAACCGTGAGATAGAAGGAACGATGGGGTTCAGTCACGTGCTGTGAATGGGGCTGCATACACAAAATCGTAATTCTGGCCTCCAAGCTTCAGAAGTTTGTTCCTTATCCCAACACGATTCTCATCCACGAAAGAGTAAGTTTACGCGACCCGACCCTGGCCTACAGCTTGTAGTTTGCAGGCATAGAGCTTGAGCTCATGCCACTGCAAGCTACTTGTCTTGTGGACGACATTTCGCATTCGCGCCACAGTTGCTAACGTCTTCTAACAGCATCGTCAATCAAGATGAGAGCCAAATGGAGGAAGAAGCGGGTTCGCCGCCTCAAGCGCAAGAGAAGAAAGATGAGGGCCAGATCGTAAGTTGCATCGCTGTCGTCGACATGTCGACAATCGCTAATCGTTTTCACAGCAAATAAACACCTCGCACCTCAACCTGACTTAACTCATCTCTCATAATGTTACGACTTCACACGCACAACGATACTCTGGCCGAAGCTGCGCACGCTACCTTGACACCTCTTGGATGTCCCGCGACGTTATGAGCTGGGATTTGACTTTGGGAACTACGTCACGGTGGTGGAACCCCGCACTTGAGCGGCTGTTGTGCACACAATGAACATTACGGGGATGGGGATTATGACAATTGGACGGTCGGGAACCAGGCGGTGTTAGGATCAAAGACCATCAGTCATGCTCGCAAAAGACGATGCAACCAGAACTTGAATGGCAGTTCTAAGACAAAGAAATACAGAGTATTCCTCTGACAATTTGTGCTTCGTGCTTGTGCCCTCGTGACACCAATTAGCTTCCAGCTGGAGGTCGACCAGGTTATGTCGCGCGGTAGCTGTCGACCAACTCCTGGAAGTCCCGCGGTCTTACGCCAATTGCTCTACCCATAATATCGTAATCCAAGTCCTTTCAGATGCGATTGATTTCGCCGTTCTCTAATTTTAAAATTGATGATATGGTTGTGCGTGACGCTCTGTCGCATTCAGCTCCAACGTCACAAACAGAGTGCCTAGCGCTAAACCTCTGTGGAGCTACCAGGTAGGTACATACCTACTTGGTGGGTGGCAGACATGGAATGCTGAAGATATGGAAATTTGGAGATGCTGGAGCTCAGCGAACCGCATCAACCATCAATTGAACTGCATACTATAGTATATTGAATCGCTATTCTACAGCTCTTCCATATGGCTCTCATATATTGAATCCCGAACTCAATTCTTCCACATATCTCGATACAAATGCGAGGTATGTTCTCGTCCCTCACCGCCTTCCCTGTCGGGCCGGCTAAACGGCGGACCCTCTCTTTCTGCCGCTGAGAGTCAAAAAATTTCTAAGACCTTGTCTGTATCAACAGTACCTGTACTCAAGATTACATACGAAATCGAGAATCGGCCATTCAAAATGGGGAGTGAAAAGCGCAAGAGAAGCGGAGAGTCTACGAAGCCGAAGAAGAAGGTCATTATTGATGCGCCTCCTTCATCAGCGACCGTCTCTTCTGTCCTCAGACCCAAGTTCTGCCCTCCTGTAATAGGTACCAACCACCACCTCTGCTTGGGCGCGATGCGACAGATGTTGACTGATCTCAAATAGCGACGGCTGTTGGTTTTCAAGTGCCAAAGAACATTCCCTTTCACTCTTATGCGCCCAAGAATGGCGCCAAGTCAAAAAGCAAACAGCCTGAATCGGCAGCCGAAAAAGATTTCCTGCTGCACTCGAATGCGCATCGATCTATGGACTACACGGTCAAATCGGACGAGCCAAGAGGGAAAAAGTCAGCATTAAATCACTTCCTCGGAATCTACGACCCCAAGACAGGAAAACTTGAGGTGGTTGAGGCAAAGAAGATGACAATGCGAGCTTCAGTACGAGCAAGGCAGGGCGCCGCTGCTACTTCTAGTCAGCGCGATAACACCCAGGTACGCCTACATCCATCTACTCTAGAAGAGCAACATTTTAACCAAACACAGACCATGCTACAGCTCAAGACCGACCTCGGCCAGACATTTGGTACCAAAAAGGCCAAGAAGGCCATCCAAGAGAACGTCTTGAACGCTATCGCACCGCAAAAGAATGCCGGGGAGGAGCCTGCCAAGATTGATGCAGCAGCACGTGCTATGCTCAACTCTGTCGGAGAAGTCACATCGACCATGTCATCGAGAGAGGAGTTACAAGCGGTTGTGGATGCCGCCAAGCCTGTGCCCATTGCCAACATGGAAGCGACCGAGATTCAAGACGTTTACGATCCCAAGAAGATCATCGGAGCCGACATCCTCAAGCTGGTCCCCGTTCGAGAATGGCAAGAAAAGGTACAACACAAGGAGAACATTCAAGTACCGTCACGCTTTGTTGCCGCTCGGGTGAACCGCGTGGCAGGCAACGAAGAGGCCGTCGATCGACTGCGTGTACTACGTTACTTCTACTTCGTGCTTCTTTTCTACCTTCACAGCAAGCCTGGCAAGGCCCGTGGCACCCGAACTATCGCGCCTCGGGACAAACTTAGAGAGTTCCTTGCTCCTGCACCCGAGGCTGTGATTGAGAGCATTCGCCGCAAGTTCTCCGACCGTGGCGAGATGCGCAAGTTCCACGTGGATCTGCTGATAACACATTGCTGTGTTTTCGCAAGCATCATCGACAACTTTGAGGTTGACACACAGAACCTACGTGACGATCTGAAGATTGACCAGAAGACCATGAATGCCTACTTCCAGGAGATTGGCGGTCGTATGAAGCATGTTATAAATAAGGATACGAAACAACAGGTCAGCGTAGCCCGTCTAACGCTGCCATTGAGCTTCCCCAAGCAGAGGCAATTTGCCCCGAAACGCCGATAGGAATGGCGTGCCGGAGGCGCCCGCAGGTGTGAAGAAGATGATTAAGGGGAAGAGTGTGAAGGGACAGTGTGAGCGGGTGGTTATTGTGATGATTGAAAAGAAATTGCATGCTGAATCTTTCGGCAAAGGAGTTTTGCGGATGGACCGGAGATGTCAATGTACCTTACTTGGGCTTCAGTAATTCAGTGCCTACCAAGATAACGGGCGTAGCTCGAATGAATTATTTAAACACGTTATATATACTTCTTTAATCGAGATACTTGTAGCTGTTTCGTGATTGGTCCGTGATAATTCAGCATGCTCTTGAGTTGTAGACAGCAAATACAAGGTATTTAGAGCTTGATGAATGCTGTGTAATAACTCAAGCATTATGCAAATTAGTTATCGATCTTCTTTCTACCATCTATTTCACAGTCGAGCCAGCAAAGAACTCGTGCTATAGTGATCGATCTTCCACTGTAAACCTGGCTCTAGCAACATCTCCGCCTCTTATGCCGAGGCATCTCGGTACGCCAACCGAGTGAGGAGACAAGATCCGGGGTAATTCAATCACCCATGTAAGTACGTAAAGTAAAATACAAGAAGTCAACTCGACTTCTCCTGGTTATTCTTTTCATCATTAATCTTACAAGTCTCTTCTCCTCCGTTCATCGGTCGCGTCATTTCGAATACCCTCCATTAGATCGTTTATACTACAGCTTTCATCATGGCAGAAGAGTCTACCCTGCAACTCGAATATCGTGGCCGTGTAGCCATTCTAACCATTTGCAATGAACGAAAACTCAACGCCTTCAACTCAGCACAATACTATGATCTCGCTCAGAAGATGCGAGAGATTGCTACCCACGACGAGGTCTTCATTACGGTGATCCTGGCAAAGGGTAGATACTTTTCAGCGTGAGAACCTCTATATAGAATCCTGTCCATGAATGCAGTCCACAGCATCTTTCAAATGAGGGACAACTAATATAAGCATGGACATAACTAACTGTTCGCAGAGGAGCTGACGTGGGAGTATCTCGAGAGATAGCCGGAGATGGGAAAGCAGTCCATAAGCAAGTCTTGCAGGGCTTTGTCGCTCAAAACCTCAACATAACCCATGCCTTTGCAACTCATCCCAAGGTTCTCGTCGTAGGCCTCAATGGCCCTGTTGTAGGCCTTACAGCTGCGCTGATTGCGTTTGCTGACTTTATTTACTGCGCACCATCGACTTTCCTCCTCACACCTTTCTCATCCATTGGCCTTGTTGCCGAGGGTGGTGCATCACGAGCACTCGCACTGCGTCTCGGACCTGCACGAGCGAACGAAGCATTGCTCATGAGTCGCCGCATTGGATCTCAGGACCTCGAGCGCTGTGGATTTGTCAATGCCATCTTCGACGAGGGAGATGATGTCAAGTTCAGGGCTAGAGTGATGCAAGAGGTTGACGAGAGGCTGGGTGACCACCTTATTGGGGACAGCTTAATCGGAATTAAGAAGCTGATCAGGAAGCCTGAGTTGGATATTCTGCATACACAGAATGTCCATGAGGTATTTGCTGGGCTGGAGAGATTCATGACGGGTGTACCTCAGGAGGAGTTTGCAAAGCTTGCGAGCGGTGCGAAGCGACACAAGCTGTGAGGATTTACGCTGTATTATCTATACCACAGAAGAGAACATGAAGTAATAAGACTCGACTCGGACATTGGCTCTCACCTCATTATTCCGTGTTCTTGTCTTCCCCCCTCACTCACAAAGTACACCGCGAAGCCAAGGCAAGGACTGACAACGGCGCACAATATCAGCACAACCACGTAACATATAACAAAAGCGATTATACAAGGACCAAAAAAAAAAACATACAACACTGGGGATTCGCTGGTCGTCACCGACCCAACTACTAATCCAGCGCTTCGCAGCTTAACTAAGGGGGAGCAGACGGGACCCCGTGTTCTCTACGAGCTGTGGTCGTATGTGATAAGCGGACAAGTCACAATGCCCTATGGACAAGGCACTGACACTCGTATACATACTATCTTTGGTGCGGACAGCACAGTTGAGTTGATAGTGTCTTCATCAGGAGTGTCATAATTGGTAGGTTGTAAATAGTCTTCGATTGTCAAGTGTTGCGTACTCCCTATGCTAGCAGACCAAATAATAAACTGACTCGTTGCCAGAAGTCGTTGGATGACTTCGAGATTCGGTGTTTTGCTGCCTCGTCTAACTTGGAGTGTCGGTAAACATTGTCCTCGAGGTTCTGGAACGAGCTGCCTGCTGACTCCGTGTTGCCGATGCAACGCCGTACGAGGGCAACATCAAAGAGCCATTGTGTGAAGACCTCTGTCTTCTGCTCGGCACTGAGGCCAGATTTCTTCTCTTTGGTATCATCTCCAGGCTTTGGTGACTCCTCCTCTGCACTGGCCTTCTTTTCACCGGTCTCCTCTGTATCATCATCGTCCTCCTCCTCCTCCTTAGCATCTACCTCGTTTGACTTCTCGTCTTTGATGTCTTCCTTATCGTCAACTGAGTACTTCACCACTGCTGCCTCCCACACTTTGCATAGTTGCTCAGTCAGGTGCTTCTTCAACACAGATACAGCCGCTTTGGTCCAGAGATCAGCCCCCTCGTCCGACATAGACAGTGATAGTGATCGTAGTAACTGGAAAACCTCTGGCGAGGGCTGATTAGGTAGCGCCGGCTCTCCATCCCAAAGAGATCTGCCCACTACAACTCGCTGTGAAAGTCCTTGCCTGGAAAACTCTTCCAGAGTAGACTGCGAAACTGCCAAAGCCACCTTCTCATGCATTGAAGGAACAGCCTTCAGGCCAAAGCTCTTGATGGAAGGGCGCTCTGGTAGCTGATGTCGGATATCTCTTAAAACACGGAGGAAGTACATGGCCACTTTACCGTTGTGCGAGGACTCAGCCCGTTCTTCCCAGAGAATCTGGATTTGATCTTCAAGCTCTTTGAAAGACTTATCAAGCGTAGCATCCAGCCTCTCTTGCAGCATCTGCGGATCTGCTTTGCTTAAGAGTTTCTGTCGAGCTTCGATCGTCTCCTCATCCTCGATCTCGTCGTAGTCATTATCCCAGCGTTGCCGTCTCAACTGTTCAACAACCTCCTTGACATCATCGATGACATGATACCATGATTTGTAAGAATGCGCTGCTTTGGAAACAGCATCATTCCGTCCATAAAACCGAGACACGACCTTTTGCATAAATGGGGCAGCGCCACCCGCAAGAGCTTCATCGTAACCTTCTTCGTTCCAGATGCTCACATGTTCATCGGTGATACCATCTTTCCATCGTCCTAGGGCTGCAGAGATCTCTGACCCAACTAAGCGGAGCTTGCTGACCTTTGTGTCGAGTACTTCGAGCATGCGTGAGTTGATGGCTTCACGGAGAGAATCCTGCATTTCTGATGGATCGATACCTCGGGCCTTCCCGCCGTCTCTAATCCAAAGTTCCAAAACTCTTGTTCGAAGCTCCATAATCGACTTGAATTCGGACATCGTGTCCAGCGTTTTCTTCAGTCCGTCGAGGAGAACCTCTGATCCCCTTTCGGACCATGCAGCTAGCATCTCACGAGCTTGGCTTCCATCCAGGTCGTCATGTCGGACAAAGGGTGTGAAGTACTGGATTTCTTCGTCACACCATCGTTCATAAATGTCTAATCGTAGCCCTTCAAGCTGCTTGAGGCTGGGGTCAGCTAGGAGAGGGTGGCTCTTAAGACTCGAGAGCGCCAATGACAATCTGCCTGGTACTAAAGCTTGCACATCGAGAAGAGTTCTCGAATAGAGCCGCAAACTTTGAACAACGTCATCAGCACTTCCCTTCCGATTATTCTCTTCCACCTCAAATGCTAGTCCCATAGCTTCCGCTCTCACGTGTAGAAAATGGCGGAGGACGTCTCTTGCTCCAGAGCTTGTTGCTAGGCTGTACGCACATAGTGCCTTTTGCACGTTTTCCCTCTCAGTCTCATCGCCAGCTCTCTCAAAGACCTTCTCGACGTTCCTGAGCAACCTTCGTCGTAGCTTGCTAATGGATACTCTCGCGGTTTCAATGGCTTGGTGACTGCCAGTGTCAGTCGCATCGTCCGAGAGGCTCTTGATCAGAAGCCGACTCAGAACCAGGACCTTTGTAGAAAGTACCAATCGATCCCCCTTCTTGACATTGTCGCCCAGTCCACCACTGCCCTTAAGTATTCGCCCAACAACTAAGACACAGGCGTCGAGGAGCCTCAATCGTGCTGCGATAGAGGTAGCGGATTTATTCTCCTTCGCGACGAAATTTGCGAGACCCGTAGCTTTGGCGCTGATCACAGCTCTACCGCATCGGCCACCCATCTTGCCTAGAAGCTCCTGAATGACATCGTTGTCATCGCGCATGTGCACGATAGTGTCCGCTGTACCGAGCAGATCGCGATAAGAGCTTCCAACCTGAGTGCGCAGGCGGGTAGACTTCTCTTCGATTGCGACATGGAGGCTTTTGTGAATAGCTCGGATCTGTGGGAGGGTGTTATTCGCAGAGAAGACCTGGGCGGACGAGGTGAGCTTGGAAGTGTCGATATCGGCCATTGTTGCGCGAGAGTTGTATATCGTATAGTATCGGTGTTACTTATCGATAGGCATCTGCCCAATAGTTTGTCGCCCCCAGGTTGTTATTGTCGTTGGAAGGTTAAGGAGAGACGTTGGAAGGTTGTAGGTTTGCTGAAGGGAAGCTGTTCAAGCAACGTGGAGTTTGGCCCCGCCATACAAGGGTCGACCCGCCATAAAATAGGTGATAATCAGGGGAGTTACTCCATACATGTACATACTATAGTAAATTGCAGCAAGTAAATGGATATTCACAAAATTGGAAGAATTCTTTCTTTGATGACGCTATTAACCAAGTCCTTAATGAACTTAAATCTATAGTCTTGTGCTCTTGACAACTGCTGTGTTGATACCTGACAGCTCTCCTTGGTATCCTCCTTTGGGCTCGCCGCCTTGCCAAACAGGCTTCATGCTCTTCAACTTCTTTTGCTTTGCCTCGTACTGCTTGCGCTTCTTGACTCTGGGGTTCCTGACGTCCTTGCTTCGCTTGGGCGCTAAACCCTTGTTCTTCTCAATGGCATATGTGATCTTACGCTTGCCGTCCTCACCAAGCTCCTCCTTCTCGACAACTCGATCTGCTTTACTGGCAGCTGCGTATGCTGCGTAGCGGGCGGCCTTGTCCTCCTTGTTCTTCTTTGACTTTTGTGCCACCATATCGTAGTACTCGTCCTCGTTGTCACGAACAGTCTTGGCTGTAGTGGTGTCCTCATCGTCACTATTGCCATCGAGGTCTGCTCCAAGCTTGGAGTTCTTTTGTCCACGTCGCTCAGCCTCAGCGTTGAGACGCGCCGCACGGTCTCGAAGTCGCTCGCGGTGAGGAATATCCATATCACCACCGGCATCCCTTCCAGCGCCAGCACGCTTGTTCGCCTTCTGTACGATTTGAGATGTGTAGAACTTGAGACTCTTCTTGCGGGCGGCCTTCTCAGCTGCGGTTCGCTCATCAAGAACGTCCTCTTCACCAAAGTCGGAGTTGTCATCGTATTGTTCGATAGCAACAGCCTTCTTGGACTTCTTGGATTTCTTGCCGGGAAGAGGTAGATCATATAAGTCAGCAACAGCAGCTTCTCCAGCCTTGATTTTCTCCAGCTTTCGTGCCAGTTTCTCAGCAGCAGCCCTTTCTTGTTTCGACGACTTCTTGCTCTTCTTGGTTCTCTTCACCTCAGCCTCGAGATTCTCAACACCCCGCATCAATGCATCATCGTCGATATCCGAAATAGCGTCACCATCGAAACTCTTGGTTGACTTGAGATCCTTGGTCTTCTGCCACGCCTCTCGACAATTCATCAAGGTCTCCATGACCTCGTGGTCCCGTAGCTCGGTAGGATCAATGGTTTTCTGCACCTTTGCGTTATCTCTTGCTGGAGAGGTCAGGATGGCAAAATAACTCGCGAGAGCAGCAACGTAACAGCCGGCCACCCAGTACTTGACAGCTTCTAATGATTGACCCGAGAGACCCTGAGCTGATTTTTGCAATTCCACCAAAGTAGGTTGCAAGTTCTGGAATTCCTTGACGAGGGGCTCGAATTCGGGATAACGGTTCTTGAGAATTGTATATCGCTCTTCGGGGCTCATATCGTCGGTGATCTCAACTTCCTTCAAGACTTCTATGACCGTCTCTTCGTCCTCGCCATCTTCTTGGCCCTCAGCTAGCCACTCATCCCCATCAAAAATGAAATCCTCCTCTGCCATCTTGGAAAGCTTCTTCTGTTGAAGACGCTTGGCTTCCACTTCTTCTTCGAGAGCGTCGGCCTCGGTCTCGATATTGTCGGCATTGTAGTAGTCGTTTCTTGAGGATCCCCACCAACCAGAATCACCTTCCTCCTCTTCCTGACCAGCTTCGTCATCTGAGACTGCATCTTTGGATGCTGAGCCCTTGTTTTTACGCGGTTGATCATCTTGGTCGTCCTCCTCTTCTGAGTCGGAGTCCTCGTATCCAAGAACCTCTTCATCGGACAGCTCGATATCGTCATCTTCTTTCCTTCGACGTTTTGAATCTGGCGCTTCGTCGAGTAGTATTTGGTCTCGGTTCATGAAGTACTCGTCTTCTGAGTCGGCAACATCCTCATAAGTAGTGATAGGTCCAAGGCGGGCTTCCGATGGATCAAGTTCTTTGGGGCCTGAAGCCGCATTACTGCGCCCTGATGCCTTTCTCTTCTTAGCCATTTTCGCGGGTCGTAGGGAATTCGAGTGGGTAGAAAGAAGAAACGTCTAAAGTTTTGCGTAGCCAAAGTTGCGAAAATAGCCCGTCGCAGTCGCAACTTTTTCTGAAATTTTAGCCGATAAGAGATAAGAGTAGGCCACCCACCAGCCATAGCCACATTTACGCCACAATCTCAGCCATTGACGGAAATAAAATGATCAATTTGGCGCTTTGGCTGACAATAAAGTTGACATGATGGGAACCAATTGCAACACATGGCCAGTCTCAGCTTACATGATTCAGAACACACATGATCATCGGCCGCGTATGTAGTTTCATACACTCCAGATCCAAACAAATGCCTCGTTTGAGGGGCTGATCGAGCATTGTTTTTGCTTTGTAGCTTCATCACCAAGATATCTTGTAGATTCGTACTATTATCGGCCAAAGCCCGAATGATTCGTGGGATCCGGCATCCCACTTCCAAGATCGTCTCCCTGATATAAGCCCTTGTCAGAACCACTTCGTCAAATGCGTAGCATGTTACTTCGGCTACGGCACATGCAATGGCAATGGCTTCGCGTAACATCGAGTTCAGGTCTGTATGCAATATGCATGTATCGCCGTCCTTTCATTTTATAGGTACCTTAGATGACATAGGTAGAAGCACTCTGATATCAGAATCAGAAGAAGCAACTGCATCTTCCATTTTAATCGTTCCACGCGCACCAAGCGCTTAACGCTAGCCGCCTACGGTAGAAAGTGGACTTCGCTTGAGTCAGCTACCTAATCCTTTGGTGGGGACCCTAGAGCACAATGACGAAATGCCGAAGGACTTCCCTCGGGTAGTGACAGGTAGGTACTTTTGAGTCTGACCATAACGCGTAGACCGCTCATGTACCTCCAGAGTGCATGTCGGCGGGTGCTCTGGTGGCTGACCCCTGTATTCTTTATTGCGTTTCATCGCGTCTGTGATATGCCCTTTGTCCCTCTTGAGTCCGCTCGCCTGGGAACTTTGGATAAGGTAGAGAAGAGTTTGTTGTTTTGTAAAGAGAGAGTGGAGAATACTCTAGAAATGAGAGTCCCTTATTAAATAGAATTTGGACTTGGACGGGTAGGTGGGTTTGATTCACCGTTAACGACGATTCGGCGCATTTGTTACCGAATGTGGCAGTTGACAGTTGAAGAGACCAATAACAACGAGAAAACAACCTTAAGTTAGCACTCCTCGCTCCCTACAAACCTTGATCTAGCTCCGATCATCGAAGAGAATCTTCCTCTCTCTTCTCCATCCCTCGATTCTCCGTCCGTGTCATCGTCGTCAGGCGGCCTCTATTTATACCTGATCACCCCCCGCCATCTTGATTTAAAGTCCAGTCACGCTTGGCGCGCCTCCACACTCCCGCCAACGAGGGTCACCTGGACCCTGAGAACGGTGACGGTGTGACAACCAACGAACCATCAAAGTTCATCCCATTCTGGGACGAAGCACGGGCACGGGTGTCGCGATATAGTACTCGGACCAGATCGTCCTTGTGTCCCAACCTCTGTTTCACTTGCTGCTGATCTTTATCTTCTCTTTATCTCCAGACCAGACCAGGCAGGCGCCTTGCTTTAAAGCTCGTATCGCCCTGGGAGCTTGCCTGTCACTCCACTCCCTGCTCCTTAAACTTCAACTTCATTTCCACTGTAGTTTCATTCCATCATGGCGGGACAAGAAGCAGAAGGCTCCGAGCCGCCCTCACCACGGACTACGCGAAGACGGAATCCTCTCCAGCGGAATGCTTCAACAGGAGAACTTGACGAGCGAACCCCCTTGCTCACAGCTTCAAGGTCGCGCATTCGTATCAGTGAGCAAAGCTCAACTCGTCAGCAAAAAGGATCCTTATCACGGGACCACAGCTACATAGGTGCGCTCTCCAGGGGTATACTAATTCTGACTCTGGCTAATCATTTCTGCGTCTCAGGTGCCTATCATGGCTCTCGAAATCATAGCCGGCATCCCTCGTGGAGCTCAAGACTGGTTAACGCCCTGTCTGACCGCCATGAGTCCTCCATGGCCGAATCGAAAGGCACGATTTTCCCCGATGAACGCATGTGGTACGATCAATTCACCAGTACCGACTGGGTGCATGACGCAATCGCCGATTCCTACAGAGTCAAGGAGCTACGAAGTCGTAAGGACTTCTGGGGCAGGGTTCGCATTATCTTTGATGGCGCCCAGGGCTGGATTCTGAGTGCTCTCTGTGGGTTTCTCGTTGCATTGATGGCATACACAGTTGACGTTGCCGAATCCACTGTCTTTGATTTCAAGGAAGGCTACTGCAGCAAAGCTTGGTACCTCAGCAGAAAGGTCAGTACCCGATTCATGATGCGCACATTCCTCAGTTTGTTCTTGTCACGAATGTAGGCTAATATTGACCTTAGAGATGCTGTGCCGAAGAAGTCTGTGAGGACTGGGTCAGGTGGGCACATGTTGTGAACAGTCCTTCCGGAGACATCTGGAGAAGCTTCGCGATTTACATGGCCTTTGTTCTCACCCTTGCTCTCATTGCCTGTTGGATGGCACTGTGGACAAAAACAGTTGTCCCATCTGCATATCAACTGACGACTCTAGACGAGAACCTGGCTGTTGATCAACCAACGCAGACATATGACGACTTGAACACAAGTGAATCTTCAACCCCTCAACCGCAACCCGATCCAAAGCCAGAGAATCCCCCTATGGTCTACTATTCTGCAGCCGGCAGTGGAGTTGCCGAGGTTCGCGTTATTCTCAGTGGCTTCGTATTGCACGGTTTCCTGGGTGCCAGGACCCTGATTATCAAATTAGTAGCACTGATCCTAAGTGTCGCTTCTGGCATGAGTCTTGGAAAAGAGGGCCCGTACGTTCATATGGCTGCCTGCGTTGGCAACATCCTGTGTCGATTATTCTCCAAGTATGATCGAAACGACGGAAAGCGAAGAGAGGTTATTTCAGCAGCTGCAGCCGCGGGAGTCGCCGTGGCATTTGGTGCGCCGCTAGGCGGAGTACTGTTCGGCCTTGAAGAAGTTTCATACTTCTTCCCTGCAAAAACGCTGTTCCGAACCTTCTTCTGCTGTATCGTCGCCGCGTTGTCTCTCAAATTCCTCAACCCCTACGGTACACACAAGATCGTTCTGTTTGAAGTGAGATATCTGGTCGACTGGGAGTATTTCGAGCTTGGAAGCTTCATATTTGTGGGCATCATTGGCGGTGCACTGGGAGCGCTCTTTATCAAAGCCTCTAAATACTGGGCTCAATCCTTCAGAAGGATCCAGCTGATCAAAAAGCATCCTCTGCTGGAAGTACTGCTTGTAGCAATGGTAACAGGATTGATGAGCTATTGGAATCCTCTGACAAAGCTCCCTGTTGCTGAGCTGCTTCTCAATGTCGCATCGCCGTGCGAGGGTTCCAGCACTGACTGGGACGAACGAGCATTGTGTCCTGGAGCCATTGATGAGATTCCCCCTATCCTCTTTGAATTGTTTGTGGCTCTCTTGATCAAGGGCTTCCTCACTGTTATCACTTTTGGCATTGTAAGTTTGTTTCAGAACGAGCTATGACATAAACTAATATACCCAACAGAAAGTTCCTGCTGGAATCTACGTACCATCTATGGTTGTTGGAGGCTTGATGGGTCGGATAGTCGGCCATATGGTGCAATGGGCTGTGCTACGTGTCCCGGACTGGGCTATCTGGGGAGACTGTGCTTTCAGCAGAGACGGCTCGTGCATCCAACCTGGTGTGTATGGTCTCATTGCAGCTGGTGCCACCATGTGTGGTGTGACGAGACTGTCTGTCACACTCGCAGTTATCTTATTCGAGCTCACCGGTAGCCTTGATTATGTCCTGCCCTTCTCTCTCGCCATCCTCGTATCCAAATGGACAGCCGATGCTATCGAGCCCAACAGCATCTATGTGAGTCTTTCATCTTTGGTCAATGTACCGAGCAGCAACTGACCTGTACAGGATCTTCTCACCAGCATGAATTCATATCCATTCTTGGACAATAAGCATAAGCCGATCTTTACGGAAGACCTGGCTGACATTGTGCCTCGGATTCGAAAAGAACGAGTTATTGACATTACGAATTCCCCAGTTGTGCCTGCTACGAGCTTGAGAATCAAACTCGAACTCCTGCACAAGGCTGGCGAACTCGATGGAGGACTGCCAATTGTGCGACATGGTATTTTGGTTGGGTTGATTCCCGCACCTGATCTTGGATATGCGCTTGATCAGTTAGAGGACGAGGCGACGAATCTTTGCCTCATGGACCACGTTCCTAGCATTGACGAAGATGAGGGGGAGCATGATCCCACAGACTTTACACCTTACATAGATCCTGTGAGCATTCCACGATATGTGCTACCTCGCACACCACTGATGAGTATAGGCACCTGTTGCACTGGATATCAGATCACCAATGGACTTGGTTTATGAGCTTTTCGCGAAGCTCGGACTCAGGTACATTTGTGTGCTGAAAGACGGCAAATACGCTGGAATGGTAAGCTTTCACTGACTACTGCTTGAAATTGATGTTCTCTTTGTGATGCTAACATAGCTACCAGACCCACAAGAAGACCTTTGTCAGATATATGCGAGAGCATGAGAAAGATGTTTAACTTGCAGGCGAACCAGGAGTTTTGGGCATTGTGGGCGTTGTTTGTTTCTGTGATACAGGCATGGCATTGGCATTAGCATTGCATTTCTGGTAGCGAGTTCTTTTGGGCATCAGAATCGGACGCATCGACATTATGGTTAACGCAGTTGATAAGGATGGAAGAGCCGCGGCTTATCCAACTTATAGATTGGCATTGTGACAGCATGAGAGTTTTATGGCCGCGCGGAGAATCGAGGCGACTTGTTACTCTTGAATGACTAGAAAGATTGGCCAAGGTGGAAAATATTGTTTTCGACTCATGTGATTGTTATCGTGTTCCAATGTTTATAGACGGACGAACTATCTAGGCCATGGATTATAGCCTCCAGTCTCCCTTAACCTGCCCAAAGGGGTAGGCTTCTGGATGTCAAGCGTACTAAAAGCAACGTCTGACAGCCGAGAACTCGGACGGCTCCGAGACCGGAACCGGTCCGGTGTGTGGGACGGGAAGGACGGCTGCCATGCTTGGGGGTGTACATACGCTGTATGGGAGATATGCTGCTTTTAAATGGCAGATAAATACCCACTCGATAGAAAGATCTCCAAACAAAGTAAGCAATCATGTCTGAAGGTGAGTTCGGTGAGGAATAGTGGTCGGTATTTCTGACTAGATTGGTGCAAGTACTGTAGCTAGAAGGCGTATCAGGATCTGAGCACCGTTTTATACCAAGTACCCCAAGATACCTAGGTACCTACCTATGGAGATACCTGTCTTACCCCGCGCATTGACGAGTTTGGTGGATTTGGATTTGGAGAGCCGGACATGGAATCAGGAAGGTCAACCCGTGAAAGGGCGAGTTTGATTCTGTTATCAAACAGTACGGATACCAGTGCCTGGATGTATGTGAATGTGCAGTGGCTGGCAGCCGGTCACGGGGTGTACTTGAGCGTGAGATAGGCTGCAATGATGGTTGGGCAATGCATCCATGGATGTTATCGGTACGTATTTGTGTATGTAGTATCTGGCCCCTGCACAGTAGACATGTCGGCACTGCAGTCTGTTATCGAGATCTGGGTCTGGGTTCACCATGGGTAAGGTGAAGGTGAAGGCGGAGGTGAGGCACGGGCCTTGAGACCAAGAAAGAGTGAGGTTGAATTGGAAAAGCAAATGGTCTCGTAGACGACGTTAAAATCAACAGTATTATCCAAATAAATCAATGGTGTCTTGCAATTTGATATGGAGGCTAGGTTAGAAGTCATGACAAGAACCCAATGTCAACTGATAACTAGCGGAGAGAATCAGAGGAGCGAGAGATGTTGTAAGCGAGCTGGGGCGCTACAGCTTCTTCCCTATTACGGCAAGTCTTCAACACGTCTAACTTCACCCCTCCCTCTTTCCTGTTTGCCTCCGCTGTCTCTCACAAACTTCCGCCCTCCGCTTGGTCAATTTCTTGAGAGCAAATGCGGGGAAAGGAAACATTTTTAGGTGGTAAGTACATACTAGTTAGACCTTAGTAGCTTTCAGTTGTAGGTAGGTAACGGACTGGGACATCATGGCGTTGGGCAGGTGAGGTGAGAGCCGGGTCCGAGTAAGGACCCTTCCTTTCCTTTCCTTTCTGAAGTGAGTGATACATTATAAAAGGGCTGACGACAACCTCCCTTCCTTCTCTCCCCTCCTCTTCCATATCTCTCTGATCTGTGTGGCATTCTTCCATCTTCAGAGCTTCTACCTTACCTCAGTAGCTTGACAAGAGTGAGTTGCCCTCTCCGTTTTTGGCTTCTATCATGGCTGCATCTCTTGACATTGTTTGCTTCCATATCATGACGGCACGCTTTCATTTATGCTGACGTTCTGTCCTCATTTAGCAGGCATATCAATTTATACCTTACCTCACGGTCGAAGCGCTTTACAAGACACTCACACTCTTCATCAATTGCAACCCTTAGTCATGTCGGCTTTCCGCGCTGGCATGGCCGCCCGGCCAGCTGTTCGAGCTGCCCGAGTTACAGCTTCCCGCTCTTTCGCTACTTCGCGCAGCATGCGGATGGCTGCTGTTTCTGAGAAGACCTTCTTCGCTGGCGAGCCAGACGCCCCTACAGTCAAGACAGCTATTCCTGGCCCTAAGACCAAGAGTCACCTGGATGAGCTCACCAAGGTCTTTGATACTCGCAGCGCAAACATGCTTGTCGACTACACCAAGAGCAAGGGCAATTACATTGCCGACCCCGATGGCAACGTGCTTCTCGATGTGTAAGAGTCAATTGAATGCCAGCTTCATTACCTAACACTAACGAACAAAATAGCTTTGCTCAGATTGCTTCAATTGCTGTCGGTTATAACAACCCTGCCCTTCTCAAGGCCGCCTCCAGCCCTGAGATGGTAAACGCCATTGTCAACCGACCTGCCCTCGGAGCTTTCCCTTCTCACGACTGGGCCGATCTTCTCAGGTCTAGTCTTCTTACTGTTGCTCCCAAGGGTCTGGATAATGTCTTCACTGCCATGGCTGGCTCGGATGCGAACGAGACTGCCTACAAGGCCGCCTTTATGTGGCGCCGACAGCAAGAGCGCGGTGGCCCTGAGGTTGATTTCAGCACTAAGGAACTCGACAGTGCTATGGATAACCATGCCCCCGGAAGCCCTGATCTTTCTATTCTTTCTTTTAAGACCGGCTTCCACGGTCGTCTCTTTGGGTCGCTCTCTACTACCCGCTCCAAGGCTATCCATAAGGTCGACATCCCCGCTTTTGACTGGCCTCAAGCGACTTTCCCCAAGCTCAAATATCCCCTCGAGGAGAACGTGGAGGAGAACAAGAAGATCGAGCAGGCCAGTCTTGATGAAGTCGAGCACCTTATTAAGAACTGGCACCTGCCTCCTTGCGCCGTTGTCGTCGAGCCGGTGCAGAGTGAAGGCGGTGACAACCACGCTTCGCCTGACTTCTTCCGCAAGCTGCGAGCCTTGACCAAGAAGCATAACATTCTGCTTATTGTCGATGAAGTCCAGACTGGTATTGGCGCTACTGGCAAGTTCTGGGCTCATGACCACTGGAACCTCGAGACACCCCCTGATATCGTGACCTTCTCTAAGAAGGCGCAAGCTGCCGGTTTCTACTATGGCGACCCTGCTATCCGCCCCAACAAGCCTTACAGACAATTCAACACATGGATGGGTGACCCTGCTCGCGCCATCCTGTTCAAGGCCATTGTCGACGAAATCAACAAGAACGACCTCGTCAACCACACCGCGCGAGTTGGTGATCGCCTCTTCAAGGACCTCGAGTCTCTTAGCAAGAAGTACCCCGGTCAGATCGAGAACCTCCGCGGCAAGGGTCAAGGTACATTCATTGCCTTCGACAGCCCCAAGCGTGACCAGTTCCTAGTAGAGGCCAAGAAATTGGGTGTGAACATCGGTGGCAGTGGCGCCAGCGCCGTTCGTCTGCGACCTATGCTCATTTTCCAGCAGAAGCATGCTGATATCCTTGTGGACACAATTGAGAAGATTGTTAAGCAGTAAAAGGGGGTGCAAGGGGGACATCAAAATGGCCATTTAAGGACACTGGAGTTTGGGATTATCTGAATAAATCAGAAAATGTATTTAGCGAAGACCTAGGGGATCCAGGTATTTCTTTTTATCTCGAGGCCGAAATCTGGGATGGACTAGGCACACTTGATTGGAGGTTGTGAAGCCAAGGATAATGAGGGTTAATGCAATCAACATAAGCGTCTTGCTTTCTTCATACACTTTCTTGTACCTGCTTGAGCATTATTGTATCTTTTATCGTGACATGTTTCTCTCGTCAATAAGCAGGCAGGTGTCTATTTTCATTCGTCGAGGAGATATGCGAATTGTATATAATTGCGCTTGAGCAAGGAGTGCAAGTTTATGTCTCACTTGAGACAATTGTTATTAATTCATAACTCTGTCTATTGATGCCCGTTTACAGTCCTGAAGATGTCCTGAATTTCACACCTGTTAGTCTCCCTGCTTTATGGGTTATGTGAGAGTCAAACCAGCTGCTCTCTTATCATTGGCCTTTGTCTATGCCGTCCTCATCAGCCTTAAACCATCATTAAGATCCGTCCCTGGCATCATCGTACGAACTATCCCACGAGTAGTCGATGAAGCTCCTTGTTCTCCCTCGTTCGCTCATTCAGCAATGTTGGTGTCATTTCCCTAAGTCTTTCTCTGGTGTCGATTCGTGTTCTCCTTATCCGGTTTTGTTTTCGTTTCTTGCATCTGGTCTGGCGCTCTGCTTTGTATTATGCGGCTTTGGTCATCAGTTCCCATCGGCTGCAATGAGCTTGATCGATTGTTTGGAGAACCTTCTTGTTTTTGCACACGCGGTACCGCTTCACTAAGGGATCTCGGGCGGTTAGACATATGTTCTCCATGCTATTAGAGTATTAGCTAACGCCCAACAGACGAAATGCGATTACCTACCGGTATATTGTCTAAGATTCCTACTGCCTGCTTTGGCTGAGGCATCCCGGAGGACGGCATGATAGAAGGCTGGTAAGAATCCAAATTCCTGTGGGTATTTTGAAACTCTCCAGGAAGTGTGCGGCTTAGACCTTTGTATTTATTATGCAGTGATCCCGGGGGCCGTGGCGGAAGAACAGCTTGAGGAGCCGGTGCAATAGTGCGAAAGCCCGAGTGGGGATTCTGTAGAATGTGTGCAGATGGCTTTGGAGCGATAGGTCGAGGATTAAAAGGTCGCTGGCTAGTCACGTCCCGGCCTGCATATGCTGGACGACCCTTTTTCTTCTTGGGAGGCTGGTCAGTTCGCTGAGGTTGCTGCAAATGGGGCCCAGGAGCCATAGTGGGTTGGCGTTGGAAGTTTGCCGGTGAGTTCTGCGCTGGAGAATGTTGAGACAGAAGAGGCAGAGCTTGGTTGCTGTGAAGTTGGCCGTCGTTGTTGTTCTGAGTGCTCGATTCTTCTTCGCTAGCTTTTCGCTTTGTCCCACGCTGTCCTATGTACATGTTCTGAGCTGTCTCCATACACTGAGCCATGTTGCGGCCTATAAAGGATGTTTAGTTCAGGAGATCTGGATGTGGTGGCTAGGTAGGTATTCATTCTACTTACCGTTCGGGAGTTGCATTTGCATCCAGTTTGGCTCAATATGACGAACTAGATTCTCCAAATATTGGACATCTAATTGACTGTGTTTGATTATTTCGGCAAGGAGATGCCGCTGGAGTGAGTCTGGTCAGTTGAAGAATTCAGGAGGCTAGTATGGCGAGATATACCTTCTCCTGGTCATTAAAGGGCTCCATGCTGAGATCTTTCCTTGGAAACTACCTTGGTGAGAATGAGGCTTGGAATAGGTCCAAAAGTAGGTGTTGATGTGAATTCTCATAAAGTCTCAACCACGGGAAGAAGTGGAAGTCCATCGAGGACTAGACCCTCGTTCTGCGAAAGTCTTTAGAAAGCGAAAGTCGTCTTGGGCGGTTTCCCTCGATAAACTCATTGGGGGTTGATGGCAAGACGCGAAAGGATCGAGGAGTTTGTGGAATCTTGTAATATATTGCATTTAAGGGCCACGATATAGCCTATCGATGGACCCAGCCAACTGGCTTGGAGACGTCGGGTACGACGAAAGGAAGCGACTCGCTCAAGATGCTGCGGTACATGTGATAGCGGACGGATGAAGAAGCGAGGATTGCTACTTCTAGCCAGACGCGGGAACACAAGGTCTGGGCTGAGATTCTCTCTGTGCTGGAACCTATTGAGAGAAAATGAAGAGAGCCCTTGATGATTCCTGAGTAAAGTTGCAGGTTCTGAAGGAATATTGCCTGGTGTAGTGAGATCGCCTTATGGGGTGTGTTTTCGACCGGTTCTTAGGGTGTCAAGTCTATTCTCAAGCGGAGCGGGACATGGTTCCGCTAACTTGTGAAGTAATAAAGGTGAGTCTTGGAGAGATTCCCTTGACAAGAGATGGTCGTTTGAGTGAAGGGCAGATCACACTGACGATGTTAATATAACAGGAACCGCCGTGGTGACTATACCTAGGTAGTAGGTAGGTAGGCAGGTTTTGGTGACAAAGCTGGCGCAAGTAGGCCAATGGGTGAGAAACAGATAATGACAGACTCAATGTCAGTGTCAGACCCTGGATGCCTCCTATAAGGCAGACAGAGGGTGCACAGAGACAACAAATAGATAGGTAGGTAGGTAGGTAGGTACCTAATTCGGATGGAAGCCACCAAATAGGTAGATTAATCGGCTTTGCCCAATATTCAAGTACCGCCTCAGCCCGTTTGTAAACCTGCTGCTGCACATGATATTGGATAGTAGCTAAGGTAGATAGCACGGGAGTGGCCGACAAAGCGATGCATGCACAAGATGCAATGTGATTTAGCACCTTTCATCTCATTATCCCCTGATGAGATGAGATGAGGTGAGGTGAGAGGCGTTGCGATGTAATGAGATTGTGCATGCGCAGTGCATGTACATGTGCGTGTGTTGCGTGGTACAGCTTAAGCCGATTCCTGGATCTGGAAATCCTCCTATCCATGTTTGCGAGTGAGGCGCTGATCTGATATGATTGTGAGTATGACTACCACCAATTTTGGATGGCAAATCAAGCTGACAACCCAAAGGCTTGTTGAATTGAGCAATTGCGTCGAGAGGCCTCTAAATGTCTCACTTGGAGAGCTCCAATTTGTCCATGGTCCCTGTTTTCTTTAATGACTGTGACCCTGCCATGATGCACCACTGCAGCACTCACTCCTCGGACAAAAAATAGGTGGATCAGGACGGGTCTAAAGAGAACTCAAAGGACCAATCCCGCTAGAACCTGGAGGCGCCTGACTCGGAGTAGGGGGCTTATCGACTTCGTAGACGGTAGACACATAGTCTACTCCATGTCCCGTGCTCACAGGCTCAGCCCATGGATACACACCAACATGGATTTGGCGATATTCCATTGGCTTCTCGCGTATGCGGCTGGTGCCGTATTTGTCCTTGTTCCATCCATGCCCATGATGGATGTGTGGCCACCAACCAGCGATGAGTTCAGCCTGGTTCTGACTTATTAATGTACAGTCGTATCCTGTGCAAGGCAAAGTCAGCGACTATTAATCAAGAATTGCCAAGCTACTTACCGTCAGGGTTGGGCAAGGGGCTGTTGGTGCAACTCTCTGGAACCTGAAGAGATGAGCTGAGGCCTATTGGCCAGTTGGCGACGGGGTCCGTGGTTTCAAGAGTTTGTTGTCTCTTTGTTACTGTTGGAGAGAAGAATGACTGGTCATTGATTTGGCGGTCGACTTGTCGTATGTCGCCAGCGTAGCACTGGCCAACTGTTCATCAAGACTCTAGGCCAGTCGGTACGTAGACTAATCTGATGTAAGTTCAAAGACTGCATCACTTCAACTTTCAAGTGACAGTCCATCATTGCATAAAAAAAGGAATAGACAGGGCATCAATCAACCGCTTTAGACAAGAGAGCACATCTCCCTTTTATAACTAGGTCCAGCCACGGCGTTGATCTTGTAGACAGGCATTAATGCACAATGAGCTGGCAACGTCTGACTGGGCCCTATTCGAAATACCTTAGTAGGTAGCTAAGAAAAATAGTCATGATTATGATTCAGGCTATAATACCAATATATCAATTGCATCGTAGGGAGCAGAGTTTTTAAAAATAATAATTAAACAGCTCGTCAAGTTAATCGATCTCGTCAATTGGCGTTGATATCACCTGGATAGTTGGGTATAATATCACGGACTACTCCATCTTCGCTGATGGAATAGCCCACCCACCGGATGGTTCCGACAAGCAGATCCAAGATCAAGGGCTCCACGATATAATATCCTCTCATTCTCTCAAATCCTCAGTTCTGATCCATCAATATTACACCCTAATTCAATCATGCAACGCATTGTCTCGAGTTCCATGCACGTGATACAAGCTCTGACAACAGGAGCCTGTCGACAATTTCATCATCGCTCGTCCCTAAGTAACCTGAAAGCTTCAATGTCCTCGGTATCCAGAGCTCGCGTAGCTGTTCTTTACCAAAGTCTCGACCCCCCCCCCCCCCCCC